>NW_027332057.1:28620-286120 GCF_048418815.1 Hemitrygon akajei
CACACTATGATCCAATTCGTTTGCATTTTGATATCTCAGGTGTTTATCTGTTTCATTTCCATCCATCGAGTGTATCGTAGCTTTCCGCTCTACTCGCTCTATTGCACCTTTCATTGTGTTTAATGTTCTGTGGTTGTCCAGTCCAAATTACATGTTTCTCTAGTGTGGGGCGGAATTGAATGATTTTTAGGAGTCAACATAACAACATGAAAGCTTTCAGATATTCATTCGGGCTTGATTTAGAAATACAGAATCTATTATCAGTTATCTTTACATATTTTCACAAACTCACGGCATACTTTCTGTTCTTCTGTAATTATATTGCGATTACCTAAGTGAGTGGTGAATAGCTGTGGGATGCATGATGCTGCAATTTTATATCCTGTTTTAAACAGGTAAATTATTATCAATGGTATTATTGCTGGTGCATGTTTTTATTTCCTTTTGCTCTCAGCTCCGACTGCTAAACCCTAAGGCACGAGCATACCTGACACACCTATTTCTCAATTTGTGCGAACTTTCAAGCCATTCTATTTGTGTAAATTATCATGGAGTTCTGGAGATTGACATCGATATTGCTGTGTAGGCCCAATTGTTTAATGCTACTACGTGCTGACTTTCGGATGAGGTCAGATGTAGCTTTCACAATTGAGACAATGCGTTACGAGGATTACCCATCAGCAATAATGATCAGTTAGGTACAGAAGGAGTTTATTTATTGACAAGTACCTTTATTGTCTGAGCTAAATCAGCACGTGAACGTACACAGCGGACTAAGTTTCCATGAACCTGGGTAAACTTTCAAATAATCGAAATGATGATTACCGGTGAGGAGTAGGGTTCCACAGGGCTCCATGTTGGGACCGATTCTTCTTACGTTTCATGTCAATGATTTCAATGATGGAATTCATCTTTTTTTTTGCAATGTTTGCAGACGATATGAAGACAGGTGGATGGGCAGGGAGCTTTGTGTAATTAGAGACGTTACAGAAACCCCGACATAGATGAGGAGAATGGGTAAAGAAATGGCAGATGGAAGGTTCTACCGTCTCTGGTCATGCAAATTCGTAGAAGAAATGAAAGCATTGATTCTTTTCTATATGGAGAGAAAATACAAACAGAAACTCAGCCGCAAAGAGCCCTGGGAGGTCCTGTGTGACAGTCCATAAAGGGAAATTTGCAGGTTGAGTCTGCGGTGAAGAAGGCGTGCAATGTGAGCGTGGATTTCAAGAGAACCAGAATATAAAAGCAAGAAGATAATGCTGAAACGTTATAAAGAACTGGTGTGGCCTCACCTGGAGTGTTCTGAGCTGTTTTCGGCCCCTAATCATAGATGTGTTTGACTGGAGAGATGGTTCAAATTAGTTTCACGACACTGATTCCAGGATTGGATGGCGTGCCATCTGAAGAATGCTTGATCGCTTTTGGTTTGTATTTTCTGAAATTCAGAAAAATTAGGAGTGGTCTCATTGAAAACTATCGACTAGTGAAAGGCCTTGATAGAGTGGGTGTGGAGAGGATTTTACGGAAGGAAATCCTTTTAGGAAGGAATTGAGGAAGAATTCCTTCAGCCAGAGAGTGTGAATCAGTGGAGTTCTTTACTACGGTCATCTGTGGAGTCCAAGTGTTTCTGTATATTTAATGCACAGTGTGACAGATTCCTGATTGTTCAGGATATTAGTGGATGCGGGTGGAAGACAGAAGTCTGGAGCTGAAAGGAAAATTGGATCAGCCATGAAGGAATGGCGAAGCAGACTCGATGTAACAAATGGTTTAATTCTACTCCGACATATTATGGTCTCATGCCATTGAATATTAACTGGTTAAACAGCCTCATGAGTGGCACCTTCTCAAAGGCCTTCTGAAAATCCAAGAACACAACATCCAACGATTCTCCTGAATCTAACCTGCGTGAAACTTCTTCAAAAATTTCCAGAAGATCTTTTCGTATCGTGGTGATAGACATAACAGAGGGCACAGCCTCAAAACTGAGGAGCGATCTTTTAGAGTAGTTAAGGAGGATTTTATTTAGTCAGATAGCAGGGAATCTGTGGAATTATTTGACACAGACGGCGGTGGGGGCCAAGTCTGTAGGTACATTTAAGGCAGAAGTTAAAAGTTTGCTGATCAGTCAGGGCATTACAGGATATGCCGAGGAGGCAGGTGCGTGGGGTTGAGTGAGAACCGGGATCAGCCATGATGGAATGGCGGAGCAGACTCGATAGGGCTGAATGGCCTAATTCTGCTCCTATGTCTGATAGTCTTATACTGCGAGTGTCTGACACAGTGAAGATTGACACAAAATACTAATTACATTCGGCCGCGATTTCTTTGCTCTATTACTAACTCGCCAGCATCATCTTCCAGAGTACAATATGAACTCGCCTCTCTTTTACTATTTATATATATGAACAGCTCTTGATACTTGATATTATTTGCTCACTTACCTTAATTTTTCATCTTGTCTCTCCTGTGTTCTATTTTTGGTTGTCTCCTGTTGGTTATGTGAAAGCTTTCCAATCCTCTGACTTCCAACTGTGTTATTGCAACATTACGTGACCCCACTTTTGTTTTTTTTTTATCAAAAGCAGGAGAAAATCTGAGGATGCTGGAAATGCAAGCAACACAAACACAAATTGCTGCAGGAATCTTGAAGGCCAGGCAGCATAAATGGGAAATAGTAAACAGTCGATGTTTCAGCGTGAGACACTTCATTAGGACTGGGAAAAAAAGAGATGAGACGTCAGAAGGAGAAGTGTTGGGGTGAAAGGGATGGAAGAAGTGGTCGGTGATAGGTGAAACTGGGAGAGTGGGAGTGAAGAAGGAAAAAAAACTACTTATGATATAATTTTCTTAACGATTCTTGAAAGCTCATTGCTAATGTCTCGACATCTCTTCCAGATCTCTGGGGGATACCCCATCTGTTCGAGGTGACCTATTTACCTTCAGATCTTTGTGTTTCCCAAGAACCTTCTCCCGTGTAACTTAATTTCACACATTCTGACCACTGACATCTGAGGCTTCCATATTCCTGTCAAGGTCTTCCACGGATAAGAGTGATGTACAATACTTATTCATTTCATCTGCCATCCCTTTGACCCTCCACCCCATTACTACCTCTCCAGCATTATTTTCCAGTGGTTTCATATCCACTTCTAACTGTTTTTTACAGTACATGTACCTGAAGAAAACTTTGGCATCCTCTTGAATATTACTGCCTAGTTCACCTATGTATTCCATCTTTTCCTTCTTAATTATTTTAGTTGCTTTCTGTTGGTTTTTAAAATCTTCCCAATTCTCTAACATCCGAGTAATTCTTGCTCTATGCCCTCTCTTTGTTTTTTATATTGTCTTTGATTTCTCTTATCAGCCACGGCTTTGTCACCTTTAGAATACTACTTCCTCTTTGTGATGTATATATCGTGTGCCTTCCTAATTTCTTCCAGAAATTCCAGGCATTGCTGCTCTGTTTTCATCCCTTCCCGTGTTCTTTTCAAATCAATTTTGACCAATTCTTCTCTCTTGCTCTCAAATTCCACATCTGACTTTAATGTCAGGGTAACATTAATGTCACCTTCTCTAATGTCAGGGTGAATTTGATCATATTAAGATCACTGGCCCATAAGAGTTCCTTTAACTCAAGTGACCTAATTAATTCCCGATCATTACAACACCCAATACAGAATATATGAAAAAAAAAGGCAATCAATGCAGAAAATGCCAGGAGAAACCAGCCGCAGTCCAACATATTCCAGGACCCTGCAGCAGTTTAATTCAATCTGATTACTTATGCAGTTACAATTAAGTGGCAAATATAATTCACCACAATCTTGCTTTAAAACACCAACTTATAAATGACCACCATAACTTCAGTATGGCAACATAAATTCAAGCCTGATCCAGTTAGGGACAGAATCTCACCTTTTACATGAAACTCCCTCAATAGATATCACCATTCTCAACACACACATGTGCTTCCAGACAATGGGGCACCTCACCACAGGCATTGTTTCTGTCATCAGTCAGACAAACAAAAGATTTTCTCTGTCCATCTGCTTCCAAATGTTGCTATTCTGTCATTCGTTGCCACGCCCTGCTACTGATTCCCTTCTCCTCATCATACGTTCTTACCCCGACCATCGTCCAGAGCCTCAAACTCTGCCCTGTGCGGACCCGCCTCTGGTTTCTGACCCTGCTCTGTTGAACATCCAAACTGAGGGTTCCCATTCCGATTTCACTCTTTAGGACAGTGGTGTTCTCTGGCAACCTTTCAGGAGCAGAGAAAATGACCCAGAATGTGCAAATGCGCCCTGAATAAGGAGGTTAACTCCCTATGTCATTCTTACTCGGCCCGGAGATTTGAGGGGCGAGCAATATCTCAGACAGAACTGCAGTCAGCTCGACTTGTTCAGTCTGCAGCAAATTCAAGGGAATTTCACCCACGGAATGGTGACTGGAACCCGTCACCACAGGGAGAGTGACAGATGAACAACAGGGGTGGATTTATAAGGACTGTCGTGGAACAGAATCACTAGCCGGGTCCAGCAGGCCTGAGTACAATAGCTGTGTTATAAATTCACTAAGTACCAAATCCAGAGTTTGAAACAAACTGACTTATTTGTCACAGATCCAGAATATTAAACTCCAGTCCCATTAAAGGTGAATGTGCAGCAGAAGAAACTCCTCCCATGCCCAGTGACCAGGGTGCAGAACTGGGTGTGGTGATCCGCAGCAATAATTGCAGAGTTCAGCACCGACAGACACTCGCGAAAGTGCATTCAGCAATGGTGATGGACAAATATCCAGCACGCAGCTTACTGAAGCTTTAACCCCAGTGTGAACCCGGCAGTGTGTCACAGGATTCACTGCTCATGTAACGGCCTCTCTGTAATGTTTCACTGCTGAGGTAAAGGTTTCTCTGGAGCAGCAATGTTTAGGTTACGACCAGAGATAACAGGGTTTTGGAGTGCGGGGCTATCCAATGACAGAGGTATCCTTTCTTTTGAGTCTGGAAGAGATATTACTGCGGTCTTTTGCCGGGACGAGATGAGAAGATTCAAATGGAGAGAGTGGGCCCTTTTTCTTTTAAAAAAAAAAAAATTCTTTACTAATGCTATGGTCAAAGTAAGAATTATAAAGCTCAATCGTTTAATCACATATTGTGTACTGTCTGCTATTTCGGGGTACTGATTTGTAACAGGGGACACATCAAGCAGCATCCACCCAAACGATACTGTGAAGCCTCAGTATCTCGAAGAATTTTCACCGGTACCGGGGTTGACCCTTCCTTTACTAATACAAACACATCTGACATAAAATGATCGAATCCCTTCTTAACTCGGTCAGACCTCTCAGATCTTAACTGAGCCTGAAACAGAATGTATAGAACCCTGTGGGTTTATAGGTGCTTCAACATACTGACCACGGGCATTTGGGACTGCCTCCTATTCCTTTTTCTTCTTCAGGACGGAACAATTAGCCATCATATGAGCAGCTTTCTTAGAATAGTAACAAGTAAGACCAGAATATTTCTCCTTCAACTGTTTCCCTTCATCTTTACTTTGTCACTAGTCCCAGCTTTAATTTCTGGTTTACCCAGGTTATCCCTGCTACTCATTTGGAAACTCTTATTTGGGATAAACTTAACCTTATGAGTTAAAGCAAACTCATCTGCTAATCTAGCTGACTGCTGCAAAGTGGCAGCATCCTTTTCATCTAAATACGTCTTTATGTCATCAAGGATGCAACTTTTGAATTCTTCAATTAAAGCCAACTCTTTCAAGCTGTTAAAATCATCATTTACATTTTTACATGTGCACCAGTGGGTAATACACATAAACTTCTCATAAGCAAATTCCATAAAAGTCTGGTTGATAGATTCCCTCAAATTTCTAAACTTCTGCCTGTATGCTTCTGGAACCAACTCATAAGCTTTGAGCACAGCCTGTTTCACTATGTCATAATCAGCTAATTCATCAACTGTCAAAGCAGAATAGGCTTGCTGAGCCTTCCCCTTAATCACACTTTGTAAGAGAATAGGCCATTTTATTTTTTGATTTGTTAAGAGGAGTTGTGGTTTCTTGATTATATTTATAACAGCATAACATTCTACTTCAAGTCAAGTCTAATCACTAATATTGTCATTTCGACCATAACTGCTGGCACAGTACATAGTAAAAATGAGACAACGTTTTTCAGGACAATGGTGTTACATGACACAGTAAAAAACTACCTCAGACAGGATGAAGAGGTCAATACTCCCCAATGCCATTAGGCTTTACAATTCAACTGCCAGGACTTAAGAACTTTTTTAAAGCTATTATTAATGCTTTTTGAGTTAGTGATTTAGATGCATATCATATTATTACTGAGTTAAGTATTGTATGTAATGAGTTTTTGCTACAAAAATTGTATGGGACATTGGAAAAAACGTTGAATTTCCCCATGGGGATGAATAAAGTATCTATCTATCTATCTATCTATCTATCTATCTATCTATCTATCTATCTATCTATCTGATTTTCACAATATATACTTATTTGCCGTTTATACGTCTTTCGTATTATCTGTTTGCTAAAACCTCCGCTGACTTGTATTTTTTATTGGAAAATCAATAAAAAGATTGAAAAATGAATGAAATGAGAATAGGCCAACCCTCGTTTGGCCACTTTAAACTCTGAGCAACATTCTCAAAACGCTGAAAGTATTTAACAACCTCTGCCTCGTCAAACGCAGGTACCAATTCAACTTTCCGTCTGGCCTCAAACTTATCACCAGAATACCTTTCCTGCAATCTTTCTATCCTTTCCAGCTCGAGCAGCCTCTGTCTTTCTGCTTCCTCGCTCTGTTTTTCTGCCTCTCTGGCCTCAAATTGCCTCTACCTTACCGTAGCTTAAATCTTTAGATTTTCTAACTTCTACGGGAGCTAAAGCTCACGAGGTTTACTTTCAAGAAACACCTCCAACTCCTCCACTTTAAACACTCCCTCGGATACATAATGTTCAGCTATTATCCTCTGCATCTGTGCCCTCCTCATTGTCGATTTCACCTTAGCAAGTTTTAACCTTCTAGCAATACTCAACAACTCAATACTTCTGGCGTCATCTAATGCCTCAGAGGTTGGCGCTTCCACAAACCTATCAGCATCCGCTGCTGATTTTCCACACACAAATAAATCAAATGGAATTTCCCCAATGAAATCGATAATAAATCAATCAATACGCCCCAAATGAGTACATATTTCGGATGCAGGCCCCAATTTTATTACGAACCATATCACTTTAGAAACAAACAAGCGGCAATAGAGTTCACACTGGAGTCTGGTTTTTATGTAAAAACCACTCTCTTTATTAGTATCTACTTATTATATAGAAACTTGAGCAAGATAAACAAAAGTTAACAGGGTAATGTGTATATGTGTGTATAAATTTAACTCCCAAACTATTGAGATTAGGGGAATCCAGGCTTGGTAATGTATGAAAGTTCAGTTCATTCATGGAATAGGTGATGAAAGAGATATTTGTAATCCAGGTTAAATGTCGAGAGAAGGCAATTATGTCGAATTCCATAGGTTCCACGGTGGTAAAACGAGAGAACAGTCGCTGTAGATTTTATCCGTCGTTCCAAATCCACATACAAATGATTACCGAATGTGACTTGTCACAAGGCGTATTGTCTTCAAGTGTATTACCACACCACACCCAGACAAGGGGTAACGCATCAGTGGTCTTCACAGGATACCCCAAATCAGTTCCACTCTCATGGATCAAACGAGATGACCACCACACATTCGATGTACTTTATGCCGAATCGATAATTAACCCACCCTTGTGGGCATAGGAAAGTCACAAATAGTGACCCTTGGCTACTAGTTCCTTTCTGTCGACTGTTCCATTTCCCCTCCTTCGTTTCTGCCTGACTCTGAGTGTCTGTGTCCTCGGTTAATACTAAACAAGCTGCGAACGACTTAAACAAGTTGCAAGTCAGACTCTCTCTCTCTTATAAAATAACAGTCCACAGCAAACGAAACCTAGGGATTCATAACAACGACCACTCCCTAGTGTGAACTGACTGTTGTGCCAGTTGTTGGGATGACTGAATGAATCCTTTCCCACATTCTTAGCAGCTGAACGGCTTCTCTCCAGTGTGAACTCGCAGATGACTCTGAAGGCTGGATGACTGAGTGAACCCCTTCCCACATTCTGAGCAGTTGAATGCCTTCTCATCAGTGTGAGCTCGATGATGAACCAGTAAGTTGGATGACTTAGTGAATCTCTTTCCACAGACGGAGCAGATGAACGGCTT
This sequence comes from Hemitrygon akajei, assembly GCF_048418815.1. Taxonomy (NCBI): domain Eukaryota; kingdom Metazoa; phylum Chordata; class Chondrichthyes; order Myliobatiformes; family Dasyatidae; genus Hemitrygon; species Hemitrygon akajei. The sequence continues at coordinate 36,925 of NW_027332057.1, forward strand.
CTCCCCAGTATGAACTCGCTGATGACTCAGTCGGGTGGATGAGTGAGTAAATCCCTTCCCACAGACCGAGCAGATGAACGGCTTCTCCCCAGTGTGAACTCGCTGATGACTCTGTAGGTGGGATAACCGAGTGAATCCCTTCCCACAGACTGAGCAGGTGAACGGCCTTTCCCCAGTGTGAACTCGCTGGTGAGTCTGTAGGTTGCATGACAGAGTGAATCTCTGCCCACAGACTGAGCAGGTGAACGGCTTCTCACCAGTGTGAGCTCGATGATGTACCAGTAAGTTGGATGACAGAGTGAATCTCTTCCCACATTCTGAGCAGGTGAATGGCCTCTCCCCAGTGTGAACTCGCTGATGACTCAGTAGGTAGGATGAACGAGTGAATCTTTTCCCACATTCTGAGCAGGTGAACGGCCTCTCTCCAGTGTGAACTCGCTGATGACTCAGTAGGTCGGATGAACGAGTGAATCTCTTCCCACATTCTGAGCAGGTGAACGGCTTCTCCCCAGTGTGAACTCGCTGATGACTCTGTAGGTTGGATGACTGAGTGAATCTCCTCCCGCAGTCCGAGCAGGTGAATGGCCTCTCCCCAGTGTGAACTCGCTGATGACTCAGTAGGTCGGATGAATGAGTGAATCTCTTCCCACATTCTGAGCAGGTGAACTGCCTCTCTCCAGTGTGAACTCGCTGATGACTCTGTAGGTGGGATGACTGAGTGAATCCCTTCCCACATTCGTAACAGGTGAACGGCCTCTCCTCAGTGTGAACTCGCTGATGACTCAGTAGGTAGGATGAACGAGTGAATCGCTTCCCACATTCTGAGCAGGCGAACGGCCTCTCTCCAGTGTGAACTCGCAGATGACTCTGAAGGCTAGATGACTGTGTGAATCCCTTCCCACAGTTCGAGCAGGTGAATGGCCTCTCTCCAGTGTGAACTCGCTGGTGTCTCTGTAGATGGGATGAGTGAGTGAATCCCTTCCCACATTCTGAGCAGGTGAACGGCCTTTCCCCAGTGTGAATTCGCAGATGACTCTGAAGGCTGGATGACTGTGTGAATCCCTTCCCACAGTCCGAGCAGGTGAATGGCCTCTCCCCAGTGTGAACTCGCCGGTGTCCCTGAAGATGGGATGAGTGAGTGAATCCCTTCCCACATTCCGAGCAGGTGAACGGCTTCTCCCCAGTGTGAACTAGCTGATGACTCAGTAGGTGAGATATCTGTCTGAATCCCTTTCCACATTCTGAGCAGGTGAACGGCTTCTCCCCAGTGTGAACTCGCTGATGACTCTGTAGGTTGGATGACTGAGTGAATCTTTTCCCGCAGTCCGAGCAGGTGAATGGCTTCTCCCCAGTGTGAACTCGCTGATGACTCAGTAGGGTGGATAAGTGAGTGAATCCCTTCCCACAGACTGAGCAGATGAACGGCTTCTCCCCAGTGTGAACTCGCTGATGACTCAGTAGGCTGGATGACCGAGTGAATCCTTTCCCACAGTCTAAGCAGTTGAATGGCCGCTCGCCAGCGTGAGTTGACTGATGTCTCAGTAGGGGAGTTAATTTAGTGAATCCCTTCCCACAGTCCGAGCAGGTGAACGGCTGCTCTCCAGAGTGAACTCTCTGGAGAGCCATTATGTGAGATGACCGAGTAAATCCCTCCCCACAAATTCAGCAGATGACCTGCCTCTGCCCAATGGAAACTGACTGTTGTGTCCACAGGTGGGATGACCGACTGAATCTCCTCTCTCACAAAGAACAGGTGAACGTTCTTGCCCAGCGTGAATTTGCTGATGTAACTTCAATTGAGTTGACCGAGTGAATCCATTCCCAATGTCTGAGCAGGTGAACGGCCTTTCTCCTGTGGAAAATGACCGGCTTGACAGTTGGTCAGATGACCTAGTGGATCCCTCCCCACAGTCTGAGCAGGAAGGACGGTCGACTCCACTTTATAAATATCTAGATAGAGACAGCAAAATTGGCGTGCCGTGTTTGAGATTCCTGAAGACAAATTCCTTCTCGTTTTTAACCTGTAAAAAGATTTACAAAATCCATCAATGGGTGTAGTACAACATTTCAGATGAGATCACTTTAGTTGCCAAGGTGTGATCTGACATCACACTGTTACAATGAGGATCAACCCAAGTTGGTCAGAGAAATCGTCTCCTGACTGGGCATACTGCTGGTATCTGGAATGACCATCAAACTGTCTGATGTGCTTCCTGTCTCTATAAGAATGGGGCATTTCTGCCATCTCCAATTCGTGACGTGGCTCAGTTTGACTCTCTCCATGGGTATTATCCCCATTTCTCACTGAGCTGCATGGGTTCCTGGCGCCACAGTAACTGAAACACTCTCCCGGAATTAGACTTTTTTGACATGCAGCTGGGATTTTCTTTTACCTGCTGTCAATTTAAAGTTCCAACAGTTTTACAGCCATCTGAAGATTTCCTGCCCGGATGAATTGTTGGTCCGCTCAGCTGATAAAATGAATTAAATGAATAATAGTATTATTTCATGTTCTTGTGACAGAATCATAGAAAGGTACAACACAAAAACAGGCCCTTTGTTCCATCTAGTTAGTGTTGATCTATTTAAGATGTCTATTCCCATACCCCTACCATCCAGGTACCTATACAATCCTCTTATATGTTGAAATTGAGCTCGCATGCACCAGTTAGGTTGTCTGCTCATTCCACACCTGGATGATCGTCTGTTTAAAGAAGTATCCCCTGATGTTGACCTTAATGTTTCACCTTTCACCCTTTATCCATGGCCTCTGGTTCTCGTTCCACCCAATCTCAGTGGGAAAAGCCATTTTTGAAAAAATGAAAAAGCTTCCATTTACCCCATGTATAGCCCTCCTAATTTTGGTACACCTCCTTCAAATCTTCTCTCAATTCTTCTACATTCCAAGGAATAAAGTCCTGCCCTGTTCAATCTTTCCTAATAACTCATGTCTTCTAGAATAGGCAACATCCTTGTGAATTTTCTCTGAACTCTTTCAACCTCTTTTACATCTTTCATGTAGGTACGTGAAGAAAACTGCACACAGTACTCCAAATTAGGCCTCACCAATGCCTTCTACAAGTCAACATAACATCCATTTATTGTTTTCAGTACTTTGGTTCATGAAGGCCAATGGGCTGATTTTTTTCCCATCACTATCTAACTATGATACCAGTTTCAGTGAATTAAAAACTTGTATTCCCAGGTCCCTTTCTTCTACAAAACTCCTCCGTGCCTGACCAGTCACTATGAGAGACCTGCATTGGTAGATCATACCAAAGTGCAACACCTCACACTTGTCTGCATTAAATACCTTTTTCCATTTTTCAAACCATTTTCCCAGCGGGTCCAGATCGCAATGCAAGCCATGATAGTCTTCCTCACTGACCACTGCACCACCAGTCTTGGTGTCATCTACAAATCTGCTGATCCGGTTTAACACACCATTATCCAGATTCTTGATATAGATGACAAACAACATCAGATCCAGCACTGATCCCTATGGCTCACCACTAGTCCCTGGCCTCTGGTCAGAGAGGCAACCATGTGCTACCACACTCTGGCTTCTACCAAAGACAGTGTCTCATCCAATTTACTATCTCGTCTTGAATGCTGAGTGACCGAACCTTCTTGATCAACCTCCCATATGAGACTTTGTAAAGTGCCTTCCTAACGTCCATGTAGACAACATCTACTGCCTTGCCTTCATCCACTTCCCTGATAACTTCCTCGAGAGACTCTATAAGATTGGCTAGACGTGACCTACCATGCACAAAGCCATGCTGTCTATCTTTAATCAGTCCACATCTATCCAAATACTTTTATCCGGTTCCTGCATATACCTTCCTATAACTTTCCCAGTACTAATGTCAGACTCACCAATGTACAATTTGATAGATTATTTTTAGAGTCTTCCTTGAACAGCAGAACAACATTGGCTGCCCTCCAATCCTCCAGTCACTCACCTGTCACTAAGGATGATTTAAATATCTGTGCTTGGGCCGCTACAATTTCTGCACTTGTCATCCGCAGGGTCACAGGGAACAACTTGTCAGGCCCTGGGGATTGATCCACACAAATTTGCCTTAAGAAAGCAAACGCCTCCACCTCTGTAATCTGTACAGGGTCCATGAAGCTTTACCTCACTTCTATAGACTCTGTGTCCATCTGCTGTGTAAATATGGATGCGGAAAAACTCTCCAACATCTATTTTGTCTCCTCATATGGATTACCATTCTGATCTTCCAGAGGATTAATTTTTCCCTTGCAATCTTTTTGCTCTTAACATATCTGCAGAGTCCATTAGGATTCTCCTTCACCTTGTCTGCTGGGGTAACCTCATGCCTTCTTTTATTTCTTTCATAAGTGTTCACTTGAATTCCATGTAGTTCATAAGTGCCCCATTTATTCCTATCTGCCTGTACATGGTCTGAACGTTCTTTTTATTGATCTGGGAGAGGAAAGCCAAAGGGGTGATAGAGCTGCATGCTGGGAGTTGGGGTAGGTGGGGGTAAACTAAAGTTGCAGGGGTAATGGGAGTCTGAATAGCAGAAAGGAGAGTGGATGGTAGTGGACAGGTTGTGCAGACAGTTATTGTTCAGTCCTCAGACAAAGTCAGGAATAAAAACGTTGAGCATGGTGCAGTGAATATGCTGAGTCCTGAATATTACAGTACAAGGAGCAGCGTAGGAAAGGTGGATGTGTTCAGGACATGGATCAACACCTGGAATAATGACACTAGGACCTGGCAACTGTGGACTGGGACAGGCTGCTTTATGGCAAAGGTGTGCTTGGTAAATGGGAGACCTTCAAAGTAAAATCTTGAAAGTACAAAGCGGGTATGTGTTTGTCAGAATAAAAGGTAAAGATAGAAACTATAGGGGAAACATGGATTTCAAGAGATATTGAGACCCTGGTGAAGCACAAAATGAATGGAGTTGCATAACAGGGATAGGCAGGCAGTTTCTTATGGAGCATAAGAAATGCAAGAGAACACATAAGTAAATCAGGATGTCTAAAAGAGGATGTCTAAAATGTGTGGGAGTCCCACACATTGATTGGGACTTCCATACTGTTAAAGGTCTAGATGGGTTAGAGTTTGTGAAATGTGTTCAGCAAAGTTTTCTAAATCAATATATAGATATACCAACTAGGCAGGATGTAATATTAGATCTCCTATTAGGAAGTGAGTTAGGGCAGGTGACGGAAGTGTGTGTAGGGGAACACTTTGTTTCCATTGTTCATAACGTCATTAGTTTCAACTTGATCATGGACAAAGATAGATCTGGTCCTCGGGATGAAGTTATAAACCGGAAAAAGAGCCAAATTTGAAGAAATGAGAAAGGCTCTAAAACGCGTAGATTGGAACAAGTTATTCTCTGGCACGAATGTGATTGGTAATTGGGAGGCCTTCAAAGGAGAAATTTTGAGAGTGCAGATTTTTTTTTTTGTTCCTGTTAGGGTTAAAGGCAAAACGAACAATTATAAGGAACCTTGGTTCTCGAGGGATATTGGAACTCTGATAAAGGAGAAGAGATATATGTATAACATTTACATGCAACAGGGAGGAAATAAGATGCTTGAGGAGTATAAAAAGAGTAAGAAAATACTTAAAGAAATCAGGAGGGTTAAAAGAAGACATGAGGTTGCTTTGGCAGTCAGGGTGAAGAATAATCCTAAGAGCTTCTACAGGTATGTTAAGAACAAAGGGATAATAAGGGATAAAATTGGTCTCCTGAAGATCAGAGTCGTCAGCTATGTATGGAACCAAAAGAAATGGGAGAGATATTAAATGTTTTTTTTTTCTTGCATCTGTATTTATTAAGGAAACTGGAATGGAGTCTATGGAAACAAGGCAAACAAGTCGGGAGGTCATGGAACATACAGATTGAAGAGGAGGAGGTGCTTGCTTTCTTGAGGTAAATCAGAGTAGATAAATCCCCTGGACCTGACAGGGTATTCACTCGGACTTTGAAGGAGACTGGTGTTGAATTTGTAGGGGCCCTGGCAGAAATATTTATAATGTCGATATCCACGGGTCAGGTGCCGGAGGTGCTCTTGTAGTTCCATTGTTTAAAAGTGGGTCAAAAATTAAGCCGGGAAATTATAGGCCGGTAAGTTTGACATCAGTAGTAGGTACATTATTGGAAGGAGTACTAAGAGATAGGGTCTACAAGTATTTGGATAGACAGGGACTTATTAGAAAAAGTCAGCATGGCTTTGTGCATGGTAGGTCATGTTTAACCAATCTATTAGCGTTTTTTGAGGGAGTTACCAGGAAAGTGGATGAAGGGAAGGCAGTGGATGTTGTCTACATGGACTTCAGTAAGGCTTTTGACAAGATCCCACATGGGAGGTTAGTTAGGAAGATTCATTTGCTAGGTATACATGGAGAGATAGTATATCGGATTAGACATTGGCGCAATGGAAGAAGTCAGAGAGTGGTAGTGGAGGATTGATACGCTGAATTGAGGCCTGTGACTAGTGGTGTGCCACAGGGATCAATGCTGGGTCCATTGTTCTTTTCCATCCATATCAATGATCTGGATGATAATGTGGCAAATTGGATCAGCAAATTTGCTGATGATACAAAGATTGGAGGTGTAGTTGACAGTGAGGAAGGTTTTCAAAGATTGCAGAGGGTTGCAGGAATGGGCTGCAAAAATGGCAGATGGAGTTTAATGCGGACACGTGTGAGGTATTGCACTTCGGAAGGTCAAACCAAGGTAGAACATACAAGGTAAATGGTAGGACACTGAGGAGTGCAGTAGAACAGAGGGATCTGAAAGTATAGATTCATAATTCCCTAAAAGTTGCGTCACAATTAGATAGGGTTGTAAAGAGAGCTTCTGGTACATTGGCCTTTATGAATCAAAGTATTGAGTATAAGAGTTGGAATGTAATGGTGAGGTTGTATACGACATTGCTGAGACCGAATTTGGAGTATTGTGTGCAGTTTTGGTGACCTAATTACAGGAAGGATACTATAAGGTTGAAAGAGTGCAGAGAACTTTTACAAGGATGTTGCCGGGACTTGAGAAACTGAGTTACAGAGAAAGATTGAATAGGTTAGGATTTTATTCCCTGGAGCGTAGGAGAATGAGGGTTGATTTGATAGAGGAGTATAAAAGTATAAAATTATGGTGGGTATAGATAGAGTGAATGCAAGCAGGCTTTTTCCACTGAGGCTAGGGGAGAAAAAAAAACAGAGAAGTTTAAAGGGAACATGGCGGGGAGGTGGGGGGGGGCTCTTCACACAGAGACTGCTGGGAGTGTGGAATGAGCTGCCAGATGAAGTGGTGAATGCAGGTTCACTTTTAACATTTAAGAAAAACTTGGGACAGGTATATGGATGTGAGGGGTATGGAGGGATAAGGTCCAGGTGCAGGTGAGTGGGACTAGGCAGAAAAATGATTCGGTACAGCCAAGAAAGGCCAAAAGGCCTGTTTCTGTGTTGTAGTGTTCTTTGGTTCTACGGATCTAGCCATCCAGGAGTATATTAAAAAGACCCTATCGTTTCCACCTCCATCAGCGCCATCGACAGCCCATTCCACGCACACCATTTTCGTAAAAAGAACTACCCCGACATCTCCTTTGTACCCACTTACAAGCTCCTTAAAACTATGCCCTCTCGTGCTAGCCATTTCAGCCCTGCGAAAAAGCCTCTAACTATCCACTCGATCAATGCCTCTCATTATCTTGTATCCCTCTATCAGGTCACCTCTCCTCCTCGGTCGCTCCAAGGAGAAAAGGCGGAGTTCACTCAACCAATTCTCATAAGGCCTGCTCTCCAATCCAGGCAACATCCTTGTAAATCTCCTCTGCACCATTTCTAGGGTTTCCACATCCTTCCTGTAGTGAGGCGACCAGAATTGAAAACAGTACTCCAAGTGGGGTCTGACCAGGGTCCTATATGGCTGCAACATTGCCTCTCGGCTCTTAAACTGAATCCCATGACTGATGAAAGCTTCTTAACCACAGAGTCAACCTGCGTAACTGCTCTGAGTGCCTTATGGACTCGGACCCCAGGATGCTGCTGATCCTCATATACAAAGACCATTAACGAGGATCTGGAACCCAGAAATATCCCAGTTACAAACGGCACTTGCCATTTCAGTATTGTTGATGTATGTATAGTATGGGATGAGGTGGAGAGCGCGGGGTGTGACGGGAGGGAAGGAGAGAGAGAGAGAGAGAGGGAGGAAGGGAGAGGGGAACAGGGGTGTGTTGAGAGAGAGTGAGAGAGAGCGAAGAGGGGGAACGCTTAGGACGAGCGGTGCATTTAGAGGGTGAGAGAGAGGAGAAGACAGTGTGGGATACGGATGCCAACAGGGAGATTGCTTGGGAGAGCGAGGGGGAGAGGGTAGGACATTGGGAAAGAGATAGCGAGGGAGAGGGTTAAAAATGGAGGAGGTTACAGACAGGCAGAGGTGAGAAAGACGAGTTTGAGTGAGTTGAGAGGGTGCATGAGAGAGAAGGAGATGGAGAGGGGAAGACAAAGGGTGACTGAGATTGGGAGTGGGATGACAAGTGATAGGGGTAGAGACAGGGATTGTGGGATAGGAGAGAGAATGGAAGAGTAAGAGAAACAGATGGACAGAGGGGAGAGAGTGTGAGAGAAATTAAAACAGGCATGAGAGAGTGAAGAGATGAAGAGAGACGAGAGAAGAGTACGATTTGTTAATAGAGGAGTAGAGACATTGGTGAGAGCAGAAAGCGAGGAAAGGGTGATAGAGAGGGGCGATGATAAGGAAGGGGTGAGGGAGAGGCGAGACGGTGAGGGCGAGAGGGAGAAAAAGTAAGGGCTGGGGTAGAGGGCTGGATGATGAAGGGGGACTGGGAGGAGGGAGTGGTGAGGGAGAGGTGGTAAGTAGCCAGGGGAGAGAGAGAAAGGCGAGGAGATAGTGTGTCTGATTAGAATTGTTAGACTAAATATTTATTCAGTCCGCAGTTGCAGGGTCGTTAATCACATATGTTCACATGTCACCGAACAAATCCACCATGCAATTACGTTTCCAAGCCGGGAGTTTTACCGCGTACGGTTCGGGTCTCCATTTCCGACAGCGGGGAGTTTGACCGAGTACGGTTCCGGTCTCCATTTCCGACAGCGGGGAGTTTGACCGAGTACGGTTCCGGTCTCAATTTCCGACAGCGGGGAGTTTGACCCCGTACGGTTCTGGTCTCCATTTCCGACAGTGGGTAGTTTGACCGGGTACGGATCAGGTCTCCATTTCGGACAGCGGGGAGTTTGACCGCGAACGGTTCGGGTCTCCATTTCCGACAGCGGGGAGTTTGACCGGGTACGGTTCTGGTCTCCATTTCGGACATCGGGGAGTTTTACCGCGTACGGTTCTAGTCTCCATTTCAGACAGCGGGGAGTTTGACCATGTCGTGTTCGGGTCTCCATTTCGGACAGCGGGGAGTTCCACCATGTACGGTTCCGGTCCCCATTTCGGACAGCGGGGAGTTTGACCGCATAAGGAGACCTACTGCAATTCGCAGGACGATGTCAACCGCAGCTAATGCCGGGGTGTTTCCTGTTCAGATGACGTGAGAAAGGTGTTGATCTCAGGTTTGTGTAAATCAAGGGCTGGTTGCAGTGGGAAAGGGCCGGGCCCGAGCCGGACAGCTGGAGGCTCCGGGCTCTCCAGTCTTGCATCCCTGGTTTTAGTTTTGCACTGAGTCGAGATTGTGGGATCAGTTTGCTCTGATTCCCCAAGCTGGGAGGGTGGACGTGGGTGAAGGGGACCTCTCTATGTGTCGGTGTGGGGTGAATGGTCAGAAGGGTGTGGGGCCACTGGGGGGATGGAGGGTGGTTGGGGTACTGTGGGTGATCGGAAGTAACATGACATGGGTGGGTGGGAAAGGGGTAAATTACGTTGTCAACGAGGGTGGATCTGGTCCATTGAATCAGACAGCTCAGCTCACGTGTCCTTTCAGGAGGCCACAATTCTGTCTTCATCTTAATTACTGACTAATCTTCCTGTTAACATTGAGTTGGTTACAGAGCCCCAGGGTCTGCAAACAGATGATTGGTAGGAGGCAGAGGGTGAGAGGCTGTTTCATGAACTCGAGTCCCGAACTTAGTGACGTTCCCTGGGGTTATGCCCATTGCTACTCGTCATCTAGGTCAATAATTTAATTGAGAAAGTATAGGGTATGGGTAGAGAGTTTGCAGCAAGTTCAAACAATTGCTCTTTTTGAAAGACAGTCAGTATAAACACTCTCCTCTCTTTCCCTCTCCCCACTCAGAACTGACCAAAAGTTACTTCAGCAGATGCACGATCTAGAACTGAGTAAACACTGTGAGTGAGAGGGACTGGTTTTAAACGACTGTGCTGCTCGAAGCATATTACCCGACCTGGAGTGATTGGAACTGGGTCTGACAGAGGCATAACTGTTACTTCTGGGCACATTCAGTCTCACTCCAACTATTTCCTACCTTCCTTTGTACAGGTATGTAATGTCTAAAGGACCAGTATTTGAGTAAATGAGACTCACCAAACTTTGTCCTAACTAAATCCTGGTATCTCCGAGTCAGATGGGTCCTCTCCAGTTCATTCTCTCAATCCCCGGGCTGGTACACTTGTTGCTGTCCCCTCGTCTTCAGCTGTGGTTTGCTTCCAGTTGGGTTTTTCTTCCAATAAATCTCTCACCGCAGGTCTAACTTTAACATGAAAGATAATGAAGTACATTATCAATAAAAAGGAGGACCAAACTTTTCTACTAAATGTTACTAAAAACATTTAAACTTTGAAGGCAGATGTAATGATCTCAGTGAACAACCTTTTATTGACCCTCACACATCACAGAACGATATGGGATAAGAAGGAGCCATCATACAGTCCTGGTAAGACATAGGACACAGGAACAGAATTAGGTGATTCGATCCATCTGGTCTTCCCCACCACTCAAACATGTCTGAGATTGATTCCAACACCATATTCCTGCCTTCCTCCTGCAACCCTGAAGTGACTTAGCAATCATGAATATGTAATCTTGTCATAAATACACTCAATGGCACCATCAACCTACCTCTGCGGCAACAGATTCTACAGATCAGACAGCTTTTGGCCATTTTTGTTCTCATCTCAATTTTAAACAGAAGCATTTTTATTCTGAGATTGTGCTGTAAGATTACAGACACTCCGTCTGATGGAAACATCCTCTCCATGACCACTGTATCCAGGCTTTTCAGCATTCAGTAGGTTTACTTACCACACTTCCCCCCCCACCACCACCCCCTTCGACCCTCTGAACTCCATTGAGCACAGGTCCAGAACCATCAAATGCTCCTCATACATAAAGCCAATTATTCCTGTGATTATTCTTGTAAACCTTCTTAGCAATAACTGCATTGAACACATTTCCTGGAATAACAGACAAATTGGTACCAGGATAATTCGCAGGGAAAAGTTGTGCTTTCTTTAATGTTCTACTATCACAGATGAGTCATTTCCATTCCCAGGTTAAAACAGGTGCATTTCAGGAAATATAAACCAGTCCAGGGTGAATGTAATAAAAAGAAACTGGAATTACCAGAAACTCTAAGCAGGTAAGGAACACCTGGGGGGAGAGGAACAAACTTTACAATTCAGTTTAATAATGTTTTGTCAGAATGACTTCAAACGTTTACAGTTTTTAGTGCAGATCTCCAGCAACGTGAGATTCTGCCTGATTTCCACCGAGTGAAAGACAGGTGACAGTGGGGGGGGGGGGGGAGGGGGGGGGAATTTCCAAACACAGTTTGAACACCAAAACTCACGAGTCTATTTCTATTGGTGTAAAACACAGATCAACACATTTACTCATAGCCTCTCCCTGTGAGGATGGACTGGTAACCCATCTTCTCCTCAGTAGCAGTCTTTGCTTCCAAAGGAACTCCAGAAAAAAAACCCATCTGATCCCAGACCAGGAATACTCTCTCAACACCTCTAAAGTCCAAGCAGCTCGATTCCTGCGTCCTTTTTACCTGGATCAAAAAACTGTGATATCCACTTCCCAACCTCACAGGGTCAAACAGCTGAACCTGTCATTTAACAACCCTGAGAGTCTCACACATCGTCCCCCACCCATCTCACAATCCCGGATTTCCCCACAACCAATGTCCAGCTGCTCGAAATTTCTGCTTTATTGCAGAAAGACGACTATCCAGCCCCATCTGTAGAAGCACAATCCAATGTCAAAGCTAAATCATCCACAGTTCCATATGGCTGGAACGCTGATCACAGGATTATAGCCCAAGTACCAACTCTCCCAGTACTCTTTGATGCCAGTAAAATGCTGCAGTGTGTCAGCCCGTCACTGTTCATAAACTAGCACCTCCACACCAATACACAACAGAACTGGGACCTGATGACCCTCCGGCATTCCAGCTAACAATAACCGATTCTGGAAATGATCTCAGCGAGGCCGAAGGTACAAAAGAACACTTCACAATGAAGACAAGGGTTGGAAGAAAGTTTGCTGATATATAACATTGAGGAGGTGGGATACAAGGCGGACTGAGGATGATCCAGATGGTTGATGTACATCACTGAAGCAGGGTTGGGGGGTGTGAGGAGACTGGACAGAGGTTGAACAAGATGAGCAGATGGAACCAGGTGGCAGAAGGGATCAAGGACGATCACTGATGTTCCTCCAGCAACACATAGGTACTGAATGAATAGTGCATACTATTGTACAAAAGATTCTAAAATGACAGAATTAGCAAAATAACAAGAACTTTGCCAGATATACTTTGACCCTCACCAAAATTTTATCAACATGCCATAGAAATCTTCCCATCCGGACACTTCACGCTTTGCATGGTAACTCAACTCTGCTCCACCACTCAACCATGGCTTGATATTTATTTCAACACCATATTCCCTCCTTTTCCATTTCGTAACGTTTAAGCTAAAATTGTAATGGCTGCCTTTACACTTCCTTGTGCTGCATTCAACAAATTCTCTGGTATTTCCTGGTAACAAAAAACAAAATTCAGAAATAACTCAGTAAGTCAAAATACTTCACAATGAAGACAACGGTAGGAGAAAGATTGTTGATGAATAATCATTGGTGGGATACAGGCCGGACAGAGGTTGAACAAGATGGTTGATATTTCTCATTGAGATGGTGAGATACAGGCTGGACAGAGGTTGAACAAGATGGTTGATATTTCTCATTGAGTTGGTGAGATACAGGCTGGACAGAGGTTGAACAAGATGGTTGATATTTCTCATTGAGGTGGTGGGATACAGGCCGGCAGAGGTTGAACCAGATCGGCAGGGGATGAGCAAATGGAGCCAGATGGGAGAATGGGATGAAGGGCGATCTCTGATGTTCCTGCCGCAATACACAGACCCTGAAATAATAGTACGCACTAGTAGATAACAGATTCCAATATAACAAATCAAAAAACAAACAATAAGAACTTTGGTATATGTCCTTTTCTACTCTACAGACTTTTTCAATGCACAGCAGAAAGTATTCCATCCCGATTCTTCATATATTCGTATGGCTACTGCTCTTCCTTTAACTGAATAAAATAGCGGAGAACTGTGGACACAGCTGAGCACATCATAGATACCAACCTCCCCTCCGTGGACTCTGTCTACACTTCTCACTACCACAGTAAAGCAAACAACATAATGAAAGATCCTCACAACCTTGGACATTCTCATTTCTAATGCCCCATAGGGGCGAAGAGAAAATAAAACAGAAACATTCCACCAGGCACAAGGACGGTGTCCATTCTGCTGTTAGAAGCGAACAGCGTGATGAGTGGACTCGTGACCTCACAGTCTAAATCGATGTGACCTTGCAGCACACATCTACCTGCACTGCACTTTCTCTGTAACCAGAATGATTTATTTTACCTCAATGTACCACTGCAATGTATTGATCTGTGTGGAGAATACCGGAGACACGATCTTCACTCTACCTCTGTACATGGAAAACAAAACAAAGATTCCCCATTTCAATCGTGTGGAAATATTAGACAGCCTGGGTTGCTTCTTTGGAAATTCCGGAGGGAGTGTGCACAATTCAGAGAAACTCAGGTAAATGAAAAAAATACTTAATTCTTGCATTAATAGGGCCAGATATCGGGAAACGCTGTCAGTATTTTGACAAGTCGTAGTCATGGAAAGAAGACGGATGTAAACTTCCCAGCCCCCCGGGAGGACGTGAGAGATCTGGATCTCACTGTCCTGTCTGAACGGGGAAAGATGGAACTACTCATACACATGGAGGAGTCTCCCGAGGGTGTGATTACTCTGTTTAACCCTCGAGTCTGCAAGAACAAAACAGGCCGAACGGCCGCTTCCAGCGAGCTGGAAATATGTAAAGCAATTATCGACCCCAGGCGTCGATCCAGGTGAAGTTTGGATCCGATACCGGGCAGGGTGATGGAGGTAAAGTTCCCCAGGTACATCTTAATGGATGGGTTCAGTCTCGGCATCAACACCTCATCCCGCTCCTGGGACCAGAACACGGGGGGCTGAGCGGCGGCTCATCTCAGTCGGTTCCGTGTGAAGGTCCCATAACCCGGACCGACCACGACAGGTTGTGTCCAGGAAGTCGGATGAGGCCGCCAGTTCAGGGAAGTTAACGGGACTCTCTGCCCAACATCAGGTTTCCCTCCCCCGGGATCGGCTTCAGTATTCACCGATGTGAAATTGTCAGTTGCGTTCAACCCCTAGTGACCGGCCTCAATACTCACCGATGAGAACTTGATCAATTTGTCCCACAGACAGCGATCGTTCCTCCGGCTCCCAGCAGACGATCCGCTTCAACAGAGAACGGAACGAAAACCCCGCCCATCCGGAGACTGTGAAACGGGGGCGGGGCCTCGGAAGCGAAAACCTGAGATACTGCAGATCTGCGTCTGAAATGGGAGCGAGAAACTGGATCACGTGACGGGTGGAGGGTCTCCCACCTGAACCGGTGACTCTGCTCCTCGCCCCTCACACGCTGCCCGAACTACCTGCCGCATCTTACACCAGCTACATTTTTGATTTTTCCTGCTGTACCTTCCCGTCCCCATCTCTCCATCCCCCGGTTCTCAGAGTTACGGGTTTGATTCACATCCCGGTCCGATCCACAATTCCCAGCCGATTTGTGCAGGTTTCATTGAAGTCGCTTCTATTTTTATAAACACTAATTCCTAATCACATTCCTCCGGGGCCTCACCGGACAGGAACACGGAAACATCAAGTGAGAAACAGCAGCACCAACACCGTCAGCAAGATGGCGGCTGCTCTCCCTTCCTAGCAACGTATTTCTATCCACTCCTCGATCCCGTTCGGTCTCCACGCATCTGCTGTCCTCTGTCACTATTTCCACCTTTCCACTTCCCCGTCACCTGGATTCACTGACTCCCCAGTTACTGCCCCGTCCCGACCCCTCACCTCTTTTCTCTATTTCCCATCCATTCTGAGTCCAGAGGGAGGGTCTCGGCCCGAAATGTTGACGGTCCATTTCCCTCCACAGATGCCACCCGACCCACTGAGTTCCTCTGGCGGTTTGTTCTTTGGTCGATATAATCCGTGTTAGTATGGGGAGCGGGATTTTACACCAAATACTCTGCAGTTGCTGGGGTCAAAGAAACACGCACATCACGCTGGAGGAACTCAGCAGGTCGGCCAGCAGCCGTGGAAACGAACAGTCAACGATTCGGGCCGAGACCCTTCGGCAGGACTGAGAGGGAGGGGGCAGAGGCCCTATAACGAAGGTGGGGGTAGGGTAGGAAAGAGATGGCTGGTAGGTTCCAGGTGAAAAAGTAGTAAAGGGAAAGATCAAGGGGTGGGATGGGGAAGCAGAGAGGTGATAGGGAGGAAAGGTAAAGAAGGTAAAGCACTATGTGTAGTAGAAGCAGGCAGAACGATGAGAGAGGTGATAGGCAGCTGGAGGAGGAGGCAGAGTGAAACTGGGATGGAGCCACATGCAAAAATGTTTTTCCCTATTCCCAGTTCCTCGGTCTCCGCTGCATCTACCCCCGGGACAAGGCTTTCCATTCCAGGACATCTCTAATTTCCTCTTTATTTAAGAATCGTGGTTTCCCTTCTGCCGTCATCAATGATGCTCTCACCCGCACCTCCTCCATTTCCCGCACTTCGGCCCTCACCCCATCCTCCCTTCACCACAACAGGATCCCAGTTCCCCTTGTCCTGACATACCACCCCACCAACCTCCGGATCCAGTATATTATACTCCCCGACTTCCACCACTTTCAACAGGACCCCACCACTAAGCACATCTTTCCCTCTCTACCCCTCTCTGCTTTTCGCAGGGATCGTTCCCTCCGCAACTACCTGGTCCCCACGTCCCTCCCGACAGATCTCCCACCTGGTACTTATCCTTGCCAGCGTAAGTGCTACAACTGTCCCTACACCTCCTCTCTTACCACCATTCAGGGCCCCAAACAGTCCTTCCAGTTGAGACAACAATTCACTGGTGAGTCGGTTGGGGTCATTTATTGCACCCGGTGCTCCTGCTGCGGCTCTTCCACATCGGCAAGACCCGACGCAGATTGGGGGACCGCTTCTTCGAGACAGGATCTCCCGGTTCCCACTCACTTCAACTCTGCTTCACATTCCCATTTGGACACGTCCATACATGGCCTCTTCTACCGCCATGATGAAGCCAAACTCAGGCTGGAGGAGCAACACCTCATATACCGACTGGGTAGTCTCCAGCCCCTTGGCATGAACGTTGAATCCAAAGCAACACACACAAAATGCTGGAGTATCTCAACACAGCACGCAGTATGTATGGAAAAGAGTAAACTGTCGACATTTTGGACCATGAGCCTTTTTTCATTCCTGAGGAGGAGGGGAAGTGATCTGAATAAAAACGTCGGGATGGAGAAAGAGGGGAGGTGGAAGGTGATTGGTGAAGTCAAGTGATGGACAGGTTAAGGGCTGGAGAATAAAGAATCTTAGAGTTGTCAATAGGAGAAAGGCAAGGAGTGGACCCGGTGGGAATTAATAGGGTGGTCAGCAGAAATGGAAGTTCAGAGTGGGAAATAGAGAAATGGGTGGGGGTCGAAATTTGTTTACTGAAGGAGAATTCAATATTCATACAATCAGGTTGGAGGGTACCCAGATGGAATACAAAGTGTTGCTCCTCCACCCTGAGGGCAGTCTAATCTTGGCACAAGAGGAGGCCATTGATCGAGACGTCGGAATGAGAATCAGAATTAAAATGTTTGGCCGCTGCAAAGTCTCCCTTGTGGCAGATGATAGAGAGATTCTCGACATAACGGTCTCCCAATTGATGGTGGGTCTCACCAGTGTGAAGGAGGCCGCAGCGGGTGCACCGGACACAATAGATGACCCCAGCAGATTCGCAGGTGAAGTGTTGCGTCACCTGGAAGGACTGCTTTGAGTCTGAATGGAGGTGAGGGAGGAGGTGTACGGGTAGGTGTAGCCCTTAGGCCGTATGCAGGGATAAGTATCTGGAGGAAGATTAATGAGGAGGGATGAATGAACAAGGGGATTGTGGAGGGAGTGATCCCTGTTGACCCCTGTTTGTGACATCCTAAACAAATTTGCATGAATGCAATCCCTACATTCATTAGTTATCTCTTTATTGCAACAGAAACATCATATATTCCATACAGTGAATGCTCAAAGCATCCGGGCCTCCACACCAGCTCCTGAGGCCACTGAGGGGCAGTGACCAGAGAGCGATAAAAATGTTCAGCACTCTGCAGCTCTGCTGGGCTGTTACCCTGGTGATGGAGGAAGTGGCTGAGCAGAACTAACTAAAAATAGGAAATAAGGAACAACCTCACACGCTTTGAGTTTCATTGTGACAAAGATGAATACTGAGCTCTCAGCCATTTTGTAATGTGGAAGCTCAAATTCTAATGGCAGTTTTAACCCTGTCTAGAGGTGCCTCCAGTAAATCTGTCGGTACTTTCATCTCTACAGAAATTCCAGCAGTGCAGAAGGTATTCCAAAATCAAAACACATTGTTGGATGCGGCCTGCCTGTTCCAAATGTCAACTATAGGATATTTACAAAGGACATCACACAATGCATTGTGGTGTTTATCGTTAAGTGTCCTTCTTTGTTCAATTAAGTGGTTAAAAATTACATTATATTCCTGTGTCTGCCAATAATCTATAACTACGATCAATCCCCGGCATTGATATAGGTGATATTCAGAACCTGCTCCCGGACAGAAGGGTGGAAGAGAAGGTCCCCAGATACAACTGAATATATTGCGATTGTGATCTCAGATCCTGGACTCCGATCCTGTTGAAAAGATCGTGTCCATATTCACTCTATCCACTCCTCAGGATTTCATTGACATTTGTGGTTCCAGAGTCACAACCCCTCTATTGAAAACAGCCTCAGAGACACCAACCTTCCCTCATACTTAAAACTTTTCATTCCAGAATCTCTCTTCTGAGATTTGTAAACAACTGTAATGAGCACATTTCTACGCATAACAGACAAGTTGGTGGCAGAATAATTTACTGCGGGAAACTGTGTTTTCTGTGCACAGATACTGTGCAGCTTAATGTGAAAAAGACTAAGGAGCTGTGGAGGGATAAGGCACCGGTGACCCCTGTTTCCATCCAAGGGGTCAGTGTGGACATGGTGGAGGATTACCAATACCTGAGGATACGAATTGGCAATACACTGGACCGGTCAAAGAACACTGAGGCTGTCTACAAGAAGGGTCAGAGCCGTCTGTATTTCCTGAGGAGACTGAGGTCCTTTAACATCTGCCGGACGATGCTGAGGATGTTCGACAGTCTGTGGTGGCCAGTGTTATCATGTTTGCTGTTGTGTGCTGGGGCAGCAGTCTGAGGGTAGCAGACACCAGCAGAATCAACAAACTCATTCGTAAGGCCAGTGATGTTGTGGGGGTGGAACTGGACTCTCTGACGGTGGTGTCTGAAAAGAGGATGCTGTCCAAGTTGCATGCCATCTTGGACAATGACTCCCATCCACTCCATAATGTACTGGTTAGGCACAGGAGTACATTCAGCCAGAGACTCATTCCACCGAGATGTAACACTGAGCGTCATAGGAAGTCATTCCTACCTGTGGCCATCAAACTTTACAACTCCTCCCTCGGAGTGTCAGAAACCCTTAGCCAATAGGCTGGTCCTGGACTAATTTCCACTTGACATTATTAACATTATTATTTAATTATTTATGGCTTTATATTGCTATATTTCTAGACTACTCTTGGTTGGTGCGACTGCAACGAAACCCATTTTCCCTCGGGATCAGTAAAGTATATCTGTCTGTCTGTCTGTCTGTCTGTCTGTTTCCTTACTGCCTTTTTAACAGTCACAAAATATCTCCCAATGTTCAATGTGCCTATCTATGCATGGAGTCGGAAGAGATGGGAGAGATTTTCAACAAATTCTCTGTGCCTGTGTTTCCTTGGGAGACAGAAAGAGACTGTAGAAATGACGAAAGCCAGTCAAGTCGTGGATTGTGCAAGGATCACACAACAGGTGCTTGCTGTCTTGAGGTGAATTAGGATGGATAAATCCCCACGAATAAGGTAGAGGCTGCAGGAGCCCTGCCGGACACGGATGTTGCTGGTATTTAAGGAGTAGAGTCACAGGGGTAGGTTGAACAGGTTCGAAATTGTTTCCCTGGAGCATAGGAGAATGTGGGGAGATGCTAGCAGGGGTTCCCAAGCTTTTATTTGTCATAGACACCTACCAGTGACGGGAGGGTCTGTGGACCCCAGGTTTGGAAAACCTGCTAGAGATATACAAAACTAAGATGGTAGAAATAGGATGAATGCCGGTAGGCTTTTGCCCGTTATGTCCGGTGTGGTGATGGGTTTGGGGCAAAAAGTGAAATATTTAAGGGGAATCGGAGTAGGAACTATTTCACTCAGAGGGTGGCACGAATGCGGATGCGGGTTTCAAATGCAGTATATAGGAGAAGTTTGTATGGATGAGGGAGGTATTGGGGGATATGGTCTGGGTTCATGTGGATGGGTCTAGGCAGAGAATGGCACAGACTAGATGGGCCGAAATGCCTGTTTCTGTGCTGTAAGAGAATGGATTACATTGTGCGTTCTACGCAAGTCTATTTCCCAGGAGCCTTAAAGCATTTCAAAGCAATGTTCGAAAACGCTGCAAACACACGAAACACTCTGGAGATAAAGAATTCTATGGAGAGGAACAAAGTTAATGCTTCAGCTCCAGCCCCCTGTGTCGGAATGGCTTCAAGCAATTCCTGACCTGATTTCAGGTCTCCAGTAACTCGAGTGTTCCTTTAATTTCCAGCTGCTCACAAATAGGCGACAGGTGAGAATACGGAACCCGAGGTAGATAACCAACGATGCAATCAGTACACAGCTCGTTCCAGGTACTCACTCGCTCTGTGTATTGAGATTTCCTCTCTGGTCTCTCTGATCTCGCCGCTCTATTGTATCTGTGCCCTTTGGGGTTGGACTCCCCAACCCTGGGGAATAATCCTTGGTATATTTGACTGGGCATCAACGGCTTTGCAGACTACGTTAGGGAAAATAGCTCTGACTGTAGCAGTGAAGCCCTCACACCTCCTCCCACCCCCCACCACCTTGCACTAAACAATGCTTCGAGGCAAACAACACAAACCAGCCACGAAAGCTACACCTTCCTACGTTTGAACGGATTTCAACCGGTACATTTAAAGTCAGGGAAATGTATACGATATTTATCCTGAAACTACTTTCTTCCCGCAAACATCCACCAAAACAGAGGAGTGCCCTAAGGAACGAATGACAGTTAAATGTTAGCACCCCAAAGCCGCCCCCCAAGCTCCCCCTCCCATGCATGAGCAGCAGCTAAGCAGCAACTCCACCCCCCAACAGCAAAAAATGCATCGGCAACCCCCACCGAACACTCAAGCGTGCAGCAAAGCGTCAATAAAAACACAGATTTGCAGTACCCCAAAAACAAATTTTACCTGGTAATTCGACACACCACAGGCCCACCCCCCAACTCTCTCTATCTCTCTCTCTCTCTCTCTCTCTCTCTCTCTCTCTCTCTCTCTCTCTCTCTCTCTCTCTCTCTCTCTCTCTCTCTCTCTCTCTCTCTCTCTCTCTCTCTCTCCCTCCCCGTTCTGTCTCTCTGTCTCACTCTCTCCCCCCCCCACCTAATTAGGGAGAAAGAGGTGAGAGCCACTCTCTGTAACAACAATGAAAGGACCCTGCAGAGATCCAACCCCTGAGAGGCTGCCGGGCCGGTAAACATCCCAGGACGAGTGCTCCGGCCGTGTGCACACCAGCTCACTGATGGCTTCACGGCCATTGTTAACACTTCATTTATGCAGGCTTCAAATCAGCCAGCATCATCTCTGCACCAGGAACTCTACACCTTCAGAATGAAACAACTACCACCCGGTGGAACTGCCGCCCGTCATCACAAAGAGCGTGAAACGGCCGGTAATGGCACATAGCAAAAACTCCAATCCTGCCACACTGGTTACTCACCCAGTGTGAGTCTTACTGACAGAACCGCTCTGTAACAAACTCCAACTCTACCATCTAAATACAGCCCTGTGCAACTGGGTGCTGGACTACGGACTCAACCGGCTTCAGAAAGTCAGAATATACAGCTGCTCCTCATTTTTGTACCCGCATGAGATCCACAGCAACAATTATTTCGTTCCCTTTTACAACAGTTCACTGGATTGACATTAAACAATTCTGAATCTTGAACCTTGGGGGAAATACTACGACCAACCACATTATCTATACACCCTCCTGATTTTATAAACTCCTGCAATGTTACCCCCATTCTCCTGTGGAATAAAGATCCAGATCGGCCAACCACTCCCTATAACTCGGCACTCTAGTCCAGGCATCATCGTAACCAAACTCGTCTGCGCCCTGATAATGGCTTTCCTACGATAATATGAAAAGAAAACACGTATTTTTCGATGGCAACACGAGTGAATCTGCAGATGCTGGAAATAAATAAAAACACAAAATGTTGGCAGAACTCAATAGGCAAGACAGCATCTATGGGAGGAGGTAGTGACGACGTTTCGGGCCGAAACCCTTCATCAACCCTACTGAAGATGAAGAGAACTCCTGATCAAGGGTTTCGGCCCGAAACGCCGTCACTACCTCCTCCCATAGATGCTGTCTGGCCTGCTGAGTTCTGCCAACATTTTGTGTTTTTACGTAATTTTCGATGTAGTCTTACCAACAATTTATATAACTATAATATAATGTCCATAATCGAGAACTCAATGCCCCAACTGATGAAGGCCGGCATGATTAAAGCCTTCTTCTTCACCCCCGGTACTGCACATCCACTTTCAGTGAACTGTACACCTGTACTCCCAGATCGCTCTGTTCCACAACACTCCATGACCTCCCATTCACTATTCCAGTCCCACCCTGGTTTGACTGCCAAAAATCACCATCTCTCACTTGTCCAAGTCGAAACCATTTGCCATTTCTCAGCCCATCTCTATAACTGACTCAAGGGCCCCTTGAAATTATTTGTAACCTGTTGCAATATGAAAAAAGACTCGCAAATTTAGTATCAAACTTGCTAAAGGTGCCAGGTACATTCATGCCAAATCAACGGCATGAGTAATGAATTACAGAGGTCCCAATACTGACACGCATATCCCACTCTTCACAGGCCTCCATTCGCTAAATCCAATTTCAGTCATCTCCCTCTGATTCCTGTCATTGAACCCGGTGTGAAACCACCTCGCAAGGTCTCCGCGAATCCCACGTGATCGAACCTTCCAGATGAGCTGCCACACAGGATCTTGTTAGAGGCTTCACCAAAGTCCACTTAGACAAAATCTCTGCCCTACGTCATCTATCTCCACCGTTACCATTTCGGACATCTCCAGAATATTTGAGAGGTATGATGCCCCACTGAGAATTGCAGACGGTATTTACCCCATAACCACTGTCTAACCACCCGAGACCTCAGCTTCACTGCAGACTGATGAAATTCCAATCCGTGCTGTAGAATTACCATCCCGGATTGAAGTCAATATGGATTGAAGTCCATATACTCCATGTTCATAGAGACTTCATCCCTACATTATAACCCAGTCACAGTTGCTTTGTTGCCGGCGATTTGCCGTTGTGTTCCTCCCATTTTCGATTCACAAACTAAGGTGAGAGGGGATCCTAAGGACCTTCTGCCTGCGCTGTTGTTCAGGCTGGTTTACCGGGCTGTAGATTGTGAGAAGATACGGATACACTTCAGCTTGTCTCCAGCGGCTAAACTATCTTTGATCACTGTCTTCTTGCACTGTGGGATCTTGCCCAGCACAGTTGGCTACGATGTTTCCCTCAGGGTAGCAGAAACACAATTTAAAATTATAAAATAGAAAATGCTGGGAACTCAGAGCCTTGCTTCAGAGTTTAGTAAATTGGTCGGGAAGATCCTGAGAGACAGGATTCATGGACATTTAGATAGTAATAATATGATAAGGAATAGTCAGCTTGGGTTAGTCAAAGGCAGGTCGTGCCTTAACGAACCTGATTAAATTTTTTGAGGATGTGACTAAACACATTGATGAAGGAAGAGCAGTAGATGTAGTGTACATGCATTTGAGCAAGGCATTTGATAAGGTACCCCATGCAAGGCTTATTAAGCAAGTAAGGAGGCATGGGATCTAATGGGAGATTGCTTTGTGGATCCAGAACTGGTTTGCCAATAGAAAGCAAAGAGTGGTTATAGACGGGTCACATTCTGCATGGAGAACGGTGACCAGTGCTGCGCTTCCAGGATCTGTTCTGGCACCACTTCTCTTCGTAATTGTTGTAAATGACCTGGATGAGGAAGTGAAGGGATGGGTTAGTAAATTTGCTGATAACACAAAGTTTGGTGTGTTGTGGATAGTGTGGAAGGCTGTCGGAGGTTACAGCGGGACATTGATAGGATTCAAAACTGGGCTGAGTAGTGACAGATGGAGTTCAACCAAGATAATTGTGAGGTGGTTCACATTGTTAGGTCAAATATAATGGAAGAATATAGTATTAATGGCAAGAGTCTTGGCAGTGTGGTGGATCAGAGGGATCTTGGGATCCGAGTCCATAGGACACTCAAAGCTGCTGCGCAGGTTGACTCTGTGGTTCAGAAGGCATGTGGTGTATTGACCTTCATCAATCGTGGGATTGAGTTCAAGACCCAAGAGGTAATGTTACAACTATAAAGGATCCTATTGTACTGTGCTCACTTCTGGTCGCCTCACTGCAGGAAAGATGTGGAAAACATAGAAAGGGTGCAAAAGAGATTTACAAGGATTTTTCTGGATTGAGAGCAACCCTTATGGGAATAGGTTGGGTGAACTTGGTCTTTTCTTCTTGAAATGGAAGATGAGAGGTGACCTGAGAGAGGTGTATTAGATGATGAGAGGGATTGATCGTGTGGATTGTCAGAAGCTTTTTCTCAGGGCAGACTTTTAAAATACTTCGAAGTAGGTACAGAGGCGATGTCAGGGCTCAGTTTCTATTACGCAGACAGTGGTGAGTGCGAGGAATGGGCTGCCGGCGGCGGTGGTGGAGGCGGATACAGTACGGTCTTTTAAGAGACTTCTGGATAGTAATGTGAAGCTTAGAAGAATAGAGGGCTGATGGGTAACCCTAGGAAATCTCTAAAGTAAGTTCATGTTTGGGACAGCACTGTTGGCCGAAAGGCCTGTGCACTATGCTCTAGGTTCCCTATGTTTCTATGCTTCTGTGTTCTCAGTTCATTCCATACAGTCAGTGCTCACAGCATCCATTCCTCCCACTATCACTCTGTTGTATTTACTCCCAAGGCCACTCTCCCTGCCCTGAGCGGCGGTGACCACAAAGCGATAAAAATGTGGAACTCTTCTTGCAGCTCTGGTGGGCTGTTACCCTGGAAATGGAGGAAGTGGCTCACCAAAAATAACCGAAAAGGGAATTAACAAACTCAACATCGTATGCTGTGAGTTTAGTTATGACAAAATTTAACACTGCAGCCATTTTGAAATGAAGAATCTAAAAATTGCGAAGTCTGCCTTTAACGTGTTACATTCAATTAATCGTCTAGTAGCTCTGGCTAACAAAAATGATCAATACTTAGCGATCAATAACATATTAACCACTGCCGTGAATACACCCAGTGACAGCCTCAATCACCATCTGTTGCAACAAACTCCACAGATCGACAAATAAAGGGGAACATAAATCATTGTTGCTCTGGATCTCATGCAGGAACAAAAATCACAAAGAGATAAATATCAGCAGTATATAAAAACATCTCATAGCTTAAAACATTGGTGATATGTCCATAAACTGACGTTAGGGACAGGAGTATCTGTACATATGGTGAGTGCCAGGAAATGTTAAACTCGTGGTAATGAGGGTGTGGTGGGATGAGTTTGTGGGTTGAGGTGTACCCGGCCTTGAGCCCTTCTCTCTCTATGTCATCTCATTAATATGTGATGGACCCCACAACTGTCGTGTCGTTGGCGAACTTGACAATGTGATTCCCCGGGTGTTTGGCCGTGCGGTCATGTGTGAACAGAGTGTACAGCAATGGGCTCAGCACACAGCCTGTGTTGAGGATGACTGGGAGTGAGGAGCAGTTCTACATCCTGACTTTCTGAAGCCGGTTGTTTCAGTAGACCAACACCCATTTGAACAGGGCTGTATTCACATGGTACTGCAAATCTGTAATTTTATTGATGCATTGCTGCACGCCAAAGTGTTCGGTGGGGGTTCCAGATGTTTTTTGTTTGGTGGGGGGGTTGTTGCTTTGGTTATTCGGAGACACAAGAATTTAACGGAATTTTTAACCATTTAATTGAACAAAGAAGGGCACTTAACGATAATCACCACAATGTATTGTGTGATGTCCTTTGTAAATATCCTATAGTTGACATTTGAAACAGACAGGCCGCATCCAACAATGTGTTTTCATTTTGGACCAGCTTCTGCACTGCTGGAAGTTCTGTAGAGATGAAACTACCAACAGATTTACTGGAGGCATCTCATGACAGGGTTAAAACAGCCATTAGAATTTCAGCTCCACATTACAAAATGGCTGAGAGCTCAGTATTCATCTTTGTCATAACGAAACTCAGAGTATGCGAGGATGTTCCTTATTTCCTATTTTTAGTTAGTTCTGCTCAACCACTTCCTCCATCACCAGGGTAACAGCCCAGCAGAGCTACCGAGTGTTGAACAGTTTTATCGCTCTCTGGTCACCGCCCCTCAGTGGCCTCAGGAGCTGGTGTGGAGGCCCGGATGCCGTGAGCATCCACTGTATGGAATATATGATGTTTATGTTGCAATAAAAAGATAACTAATAAATGTAGGGAATGCATTTATGCAAATCTGTTTATGATGTCACAAACAGGGGTCAACAGGGATCACTCCCTCCACAATCCCCTTGTTCATACATTCCTCCTCACTAATCTTCCACCAGATACTTATCCCTGCATACGGCCTAAGTGCTACACCTACCCGTACACCCCCTCCCTCACCTCCATTCAGACACAAAACAGTCCTTCCAGGTGAGGCAACACTTCACCTGGGAATCGGCTGGGGTCATCTATTGTGTCCGGTGCTCCCGATGCGGCCTCCTTCACACTGGTGAGACCCGCAAAAAATTGGGAGGCCGTTTTGTCGAGCATCTCTGTATCATCTGCCACAAGGGAGACTTTGCAGTGGCCAAACATGTTATTTCTGATTCCCATTCCGACGCTTGATCTATGGCCTCCTCTTGTACCAAGATGAGACCGGCCTCAGGGTGGAGGAACAACACTTTATATTCCATCTGGGTACCCTCCAACCTGTTTGTATGAATACTGAATTCTCCTTCCAGTAAACAGATCAGTGCACCCACTTCTCTATTCCCCACTCTGAACTTTCATTTCTGCTGACCACCCTATTAATTCCCACCGGGTCCCCTCCTCCCTTTCTCCTATTGACAATTCTCCGATTCTTTATTCTCCAGCCCTTAACCTGGCCATAACGACTTCACCAATCACCTTCCACCTCCCCTCTTTCTCCGTCCCGACCTTTTCATTCAAATCACTTCCCCTCCTCCTCAGGAATGAAAAAGGCTGGTGTTCCAAAATGTCGACTGTTTACTCTTTTCCATACACACTGCCTGTTGTGCTGAGATCCTCCAGCATTTTGTGCGTGTTGCTTTGGATTGAACGTTCATGCCAAGGGACTGGAGACTACCCAGTCGGTATATGAGGTGTTGCTCCTCCAGCCTGAGTTTGGCCTCATCGTGGCGGTAGAGGAAGCTATGCATGAGCATGTCCGAATGGGAATGTGAAGCAGAGTTGAAGTGAGTGGGAACCGGGAGATCCTGTCTCGAAGAAGCGATCCCCCAATCTGCGTCGGGTCTCGCCGATGTGGAGGAGCCGCACCGGGAGCACTGGGTGCAATAGATGACCCCAACTGACTCACCAGTGAAGTGTTGTCTCAACTGGAAGGACTGTTTGGGGCCCGGAATGGTGGTAAGAGAGGAGGTGTAGGGACAGGTGTAGCACTTACGCTTACAAGGATAAGTACCAGGTGGGAGATCTGTGGGGAGGAACGTGGGGACCAGGCAGTTGCGGAGGGAACGATCCCTGCGAAAAGTAGAGAGAGGTAGAGAGGGAAAGATGTGCTTAGTTGTGGGATCCTGTTGAAAGTGGTGGAAGTTGCGGAGTATAATATACTGGATCCGGAGGCTGGTGGGGTGGTATGTCAGGACAAGGGGAACTCGGTCACTGTTGTGGTGACGGGAGGATGGGATGAGGGCCGAAGTGCGGGAAATGGAGGAGGTGCGGGTTAGATAGATAGATAGATAGATAGATAGATAGATACTTTATTCATCCCCATGGGGAAATTCAACATTTTTTCCAATGTCCCATACACTTGTTGTAGCAAAAACTCATTACATACAATACTTAACTCAGTAATAATATGATATGCATCTAAATCACTAACTCAAAAAGCATTAATAATAGCTTTAAAAAAAGTTCTTAAGTCCTGGCAGTTGAATTGTAAAGCCTAATGGCATTGGGGAGTATTGACCTCTTCATCCTGTCTGAGGAGCATTGCATCGACAGTAACCTGTCGCTGAAACTGCTTCTCTGTCTCTGGATGGTGCTATGTAGAGGATGTTCAGGGTTTTCCATAATTGACCGTAGCCTACTCAGCGCCCTTCGCTCAGCTACCGATGATAAACTCTCCAGTACTTTGCCCACGACAGAGCCCGCCTTCCTTATCAGCTTATTAAGACGTGAGGCGTCCTTCTTCTTAATGCTTCCTCCCCAACACGCCACCACAAAGAAGAGAGCATCATTGATGACGGCAGAAGGGAAACCACGATTCTTAAATAAAGAGGAAATTAGAGATGTCCTGGAATGGAAAGTCTTGTCCTGGGAGCAGATGCAGCGGAGACCGAGGAACTGGGAATAGGGAAAAAAATTTCTGCATGTGGCTCCATCCCAGTTTCACTCTGCCTCCTCCTCCAGCTGCCTATCACCTCTCTCATCGTTCTGCCTTCTTCTACTACACATAGTGTTTTACCTTCTTTACCTTTCCTGCCTATCACCTCTCTGCTTCCCCATCCCCACCCCTTGATCTTTCCCTTTACTATTTTTTCAACTGGCACCTACCAGCCATCTCCTTCCCACCCTTCCCCCACCTTCTTTATAGGGCCCCTGCCTTCTTCATACGGGATATGAATCGAACCCGTAACTCTGAGAACCGGGAGGTGGAGAGATGGGGACGGGAAGATACAGCAGGAAAAATCAAAAATGTAGCTGGTGTAAAATGCGGCAGGTAGGTCGGACAGCGTGTGAGGGGCGAGGAGCTGAATCACCGGTTCAGGTGGGAGACCCTCCACCCGTCACGTGATCCAGATTCTCACTCCCATTTCAAACGCAGATCTGCAGCATCTGAGGTTTTCGCTTCCGAGGCCCCGCCCCCGCTCTCACAGTCTCCGGATGGGCGGGGTTTTCTTTCCGTTCTCTGTTGAAGCGGATCGTCTGCTGGGAGCGGATGGTCCGATCGCTGTCTCCGGGGCAAATTGATCACGTTCTCATCGGTGAGTATTGAGGCCGGTCACTAGGGGTGAACGCGACCGACAATTTCACATCGGTGAGTACTGAAGCCGATCCCGGGGGAGGGGAAACTGATGCTGGGCAGAGAGTCCCGTTAACTTCCCTGAACTGGCGGCCTCGTCCCGCTTCCTGGACACAACCTGTCGTGCTCGGTCCGGGTTATGGGACCTTTACACCGAACCGCCTGAGGTGATCCGCCGCTCAGCCCCTGGTGTTCTGGTCCCAGGAGCGGGATGAGGTGGTGATGCCGAGACTGAACCCATCCATTAAGATGTACCTGGGGAACTTTACCTCCATCACCCGGCCCGGTATCGGATCCAAACTTCACCTGGATCGACGCCTGGGGTCGATAATTGTTTTACATATTTCCAGCACACTGGAAGCGGCCGTTCGGCCCGTTGTGTTCTTGCAGACTCGAGCGTTAAACAGAGTAATCGCACCCTCGGGACACTGCTCCACGTGTATGAGGAATTCATCTTTCCCCCGTTCAGACAGGACAGTGAGATCCAGATCTCTCACGTCCTCCCGTGGTGCTGGGAAGTTTATTTCCATCTTCTTTCCATGACTACGACTTGTCAAAATACTGACAGCTTTTCCCGTCATCTGGCCCTATTAATGCGAGAATTAACTATTTTTTTCATTTACCCGAGTTTCTCTGAATTGTGCACACTCCGGAATTTCCAAAGGAGCAACCCAGGCTGTTTAATAATTCCACACGATGAAATGGGGAATCTTTATTTTGTTTTCCATGTACAGAGGTTGAGTGAAAATCGAGTCTCCGGTATTCTCCACACAGATCAATACATTGCAGCAGTACATTGAGGTAAAACAAATCATTCTGGTTACAGAGAAAGTGCAGCGCAGGTAGATATGTGGTGCAAGGTCACATCGATTTAGACTGTGAGGTCAGGAGTCCACTCGTCACGCTGTTCGCTTCTAACAGCAGAATGGACACCGTCCTTGAGCCCGGTGGCATGTTTCTGTTTTATTTTATCTTCGCCCGTATGGGGCATTAGAAATGAGAATGTTCAGGGTTATAGGGATCTTTCATTATGTTGTTTGCTTTACTGTGGTAGTGAGAAGTGTAGACAGAGTCCATGGATGGGAGGTTGGTTTCTATGATGTGCTCAGCTGTGTCCACAGTTCTGCGCTATTTCATTCAGTTAAAGGAAGAGCAGTGGCCATACGAATATATGAAGAATCGGGATGGGATACTTTCTGCGGTGCATTGATAAAGTGTGTAGAGTAGAAAAGGGCATATACCGAATTTCTTCTTGTTTGTTCTGGCTTTGTTATATTGGAATCTGTTATCTACTCGTGCGTACTATTATTTCAGGGTCTGTGTATTGCGGGAGGAACATCAGAGATCGCCCTTGATCCCATTGTCCCATCTGGGTCCATTTGCTCATCCCCTGCCCATCTTGTTCAACCTCCGTCCGGCCTGTAAGCCACCACCTCAATGATATATATCAACCATCTTGTACAACCTCTGTCCGGCCTGTATTCCACCACCTCAATGATATATATCAACCATCTTGGTCAACCTCTGTCCAGCCTTTATCTCACCATCTCAATGTGAAATATCAACCATCTTGTTCAACCTCTGTCCAGTCTGCATCCCATCACCTCAATGGTATATATCAAACATCTTGTTCAACCTCTGTACAGACTGCATCCTACTAACACAATGATATACATCAACCATCTTGTTCAACCTTTGTCCAGTCTGTATCCCTCCACCTCAATGATATATATCAACCATCTTGTTCAATCTCTATACAGTCTGATTCCCTGCACCTCAATGGTATATATGAACGATCTTGTTCAACCTCTGTCCAGCCTGTATCCCACCACCTCAATGATATATATCAACCATCCTGTTCAACCTCTGTCCAGTCTGTATTTCACCAATGATTTTTCATCAACAATCTTTCTCCTGCCGTTGTCTTCATTGTGATGTATTTTGCCTTACTGAGTTATTTCTGAAATCGCTTTTTTTTGTTACCAGAAAATCCAGAGAATTTGTTGAATGCAGCACAAGGAAGTGTAAAGGCAGCCATTACAATCTTAGCTTAAACGTTACAAAATGGAAAAGGAGGGAATATGGTGTTGAAATATTTATCAGCCATGGTTGAGTGGTGGAGCAGACTCGATGGACCGAATTTCCTAATTCTGTTCCTCTGTCTTGTGTCTTTCCATGACTGGACGATGACTCTTACCATATCAGGTTTTATTACGTGTGAGGGACAATTACAGATTTGTTCACTGAGGGATGTCCCAGTGGGTGTTGTAGGGACCGGTGCTTGGAGCCCAGTTGTCCCCAAAGTGAGTCAACTATTAGACCGAGGAACCAAATTCAACATTTCCAAGAGCAAACACGAGGTAATCTGCAGATGTTGGAAATTACACACAAAATGCTGGTAGAACACAACAGGCCAGGCAACATCTATAAGGAGAAGCACTGTCGACGATTCGGGCCTAGACCCTTCTTCAGGACTAATTGAAAGGAGAGATACTAAGATATTTGAAAGTAGTGAGGGGGGGGGGGGATGCGAAATGATAGAAGGCCGGAGGGGATGGGATGAAGCCAAGGGCTGGAAAGGTGATTGACGAAAGTGATACAGAGCAGGAGAAGGGAAAGGATCATGGGACGGGAGGGCTCAGGAGAAAGAAAGGGGGAGGGGGAGCACCAGAAGGAGATGGGGAACAGACAGGGTGATGGGCAGAGAGAGAAAAAATGAACACACAACTAAGTATGTCAGTGATGTGGTAAGAAGGGGAGGAGGGGCATTAACAGAAGTTAGAGAGATCAATGTTCATGCCATCAGTTTGGAGGCTACCCAGCCGTTATATAAGGTGTTGTTCCTCCAACCTGAGTGTGGATTCATCTTTACAGTAGAGGAGGCCATGGATAGACATATCAGAATGGGAATGGGACATGGAATTAAAGTGTGTGGCCATTGGGAGGAGCCGGGATCGGGATCACTCTCTGCGGGCCGAAGATATCACTTTCCCATCGGTGAGTATTGAGACCGATCCCGAGCGGGGAGATCTGATGTTGGTCGTGAGCCCCGAACTGTGGGCCAATTACTCATTTAGTACCCAGTGATATGTCCTGGTCAAAATTGTGTCTACTTCACTTAATCTGCATTGAATGATCCAAACCAGGAGCCCAGGCCGTCTGTTTCCGCAGAATCGAAATGGTACTCCCGCCAACAGGTCATGTGAGGCTGTGTGCCGCAGATCTGCTCCGCCCTCCGCTTTGTGACGCAAGATCACGTGGTGTGTTGCAAGTTCCCGGATGGGTGGTGATGCTTTCTCCGTGTTGTGTTCGGGAAATCTGATGCTGGCCCCTGAATGCCGTTAACTTCCCCGAACTCTCCTCGCTTCCTGAGGCTCCTCGCATTTGTCCTGGAGCTTTATGGCTGTTGTGTCTTCTCCCGGAATGGGGTGGGTGAGAAAGGTGAACGTCCCAGGTTGTGGGCATCTTTGATTTAAATGCCTGCTTTACCGAGGGACTCGGAAGTCTAGGGGGCAGAATGATTTCTGTGATGTGCTGAACTGTCTCAAAAAGTCTCTGCAGTTCCTCACAGTCACGGGCAGAGGAGTTACCATGCAAAGTGTGAAGTATCTGGATGGGGAATTTTCTATGGTGTGTTGATATGGTGAGCGTCAAAGTATATCTGGCAAAGTTCTTATTGTTTGCTCTAACTTTGTCATTTTAGAATCTTTTATGCAGCAGTATATACTATTAATTCAGTATCTGTGTATTGCTGGAGGACCATCAGTGATTGTCCTTGATTCCTTCACCCACCTGGTTCCATCTGCTCATCCCTGCCCATGTTGTTCAACCTCTGTCCAGTCTCCTAACCTACACCCCGCCCTACATCAACTATCTGGGTCAACCTCTGTCCAACCTGTATCCCACACCTCAATGTAATACATCAGCAATCTTTCCTCCAACCGTTGTCTTCATTGTGAAGTGTTCTTTTGTACCTTTGGCCTCAGTGAGTCATTTCCAGAGTCGGTTATTGTTAGCTGGAATGCCGGAGAGTCATCAGGTCCCAGTTCTGTTGTGCATTGGTGTGGAGGTGACTGGCTGACACACTGCGGCATTTTACTGGCAGCAAAGAGTACTGGGAGAGTTGATGCTTGGGCTATAATCCTGTGATCGGTATTCCAGGCATATGGAACTGTTGATGATTTAGCTTTGACATTGGATTTTGCTTCTACAGATGGGGCTGGATAGTCGTCCTTCTGCAATAAAGCAGTAATTTCGAGCAGCTGTACATTGGTTGTGTGGAAATCCGGGATTGTCAGATGGGAGGGGGGACGATGTGTGAGACTCTCAGGGTTGTTAAATGACAGGTTCAGCTGTTTGACCCTGTGAGGCTGGGAACTAGATATTACAGTTTTTGATCCAGGTAAAAAGGACCCGTGGAACGAGCTGCTCGGGCTTATGAGGTGTTGAGAGAATATTCGTGGTCTGGAATCAGATTTTTTTTTCTGGAGCTCCTTTGGAAGCTAAGACTGCTGCCGAGGAGAAGATGGGTTACCAGTCCATCCTCACAGGGAGAGGCTATGAGTGAATGTGCTGATCCGTATTTGCAACAGTAGAAATAGACTCGTGAGTTTTGGTGTTAAAACTGTGTTTGGAAATCCCCCCCCCCTTCACTGTCATCTGCCTGTCACCCGGTGGAAATCAGGCAGAATTTCACGTTGCTGGAGGTCTGCACTAAAAACTGTAAACGTTTGAAGTCATTCTGATGAAACGTTATTAATCTGAATTGTAAAGTTTGTTCCTCTCCCCCCAGTTGTTCCTTACCTGCTGAGAGTTTCTGGTAATTCCAGCTTCTTTTTATTACATTCACCCTAGACTGGTTTATATTTTCCGAAATGGACCTGATTTAACCTGGAAATGGAAATGACTCGTTCTGTGATAGGAGAACAGTAAAGAAAGCACAACTTTTCCCTGTCAATTATCTTGGTACCAATTTGTCTGTTATTCCAGGAAATGTGTTCAGTGCAGTTATTGCTAAGAAGATTTACAAGAATAATCTCAGGGATGATCAGCTTTATGTATGAGGAGCATTTGATGTTTCCGGACCTGTGCTCAATGGAGTTCAGAGGGTCGATGGTGGTGGTGGGGGGCGGGGGGAAGTGTGGTTAAGTAAACCTACCGAATGCTGAAAAGCCTGGATACAGTGGACATAGAGAGGATGTTTCCATTAGACGGAGTGTCTGTAATCTTACAGCACAATCTCAGAATAAAAATGCTTCCCTTTAAAACTGAGATAAGAAAAAGAATGTCGCCAAGATGTCTGATCTGTAGAATTTGTTGCCGCAGAGGTAGGTTGAGGCCGTCATAGAGTGTATTTATGACATAGATTAATATATCCATGATTGCTAAGTCAGTTCAGGGTTACAGAAGGAAGGCAGGAATATGGTGTTAAAATTAATCTCAGCCATGTTTCAGTGGTGGGGAGACCAGATGGATCGAATCAAATAATTCTGTTCCTGTGTCTTATGTCTTAACATGACTGAATGATGGCACCTTCTTATCCCATATCATTTTGTGACGTGTGAAGGTCAATAGAAGGTTGTTCACTGAGATCATTATATCTGCCTTAAAAGTTTAAATATCAGTCAGTTTTGTTCTTAGTAACATTTAGTAGAAATGTTTGGTTCTCCTTTTTATTGCTAATGAGCTTCATTATATTTCATGTTAAAGTCAGACCTGAGGTGAGAGGTTTATTGGAAGAAAAACCCCAACTGGAAGCAAACCACAGATGAAGATGCGGGAACAGCAACAAGTGAACCAGCCCGAGGATTAAGAGCATCAACTGGAGAGGACTCATCTGAATCGGAGATTCCAGGATTCAGTCGGGAGAAAGTTTGGTGAGTCTCATTTACTCAAACACATCAGACATTTCATACCTGTACAAAGGAAAGTAGGAAATAGTTAGAGTGAGACTGAATGTGCCCAGAAGTAACGGTTATGCCTCTGTCAGACCCAGTTCCAATCACTCCAGGTCTGGTAATATGCTTCGAGCAGCACAGCCATTTAAAACCAGTCCCTCTCCCTCACAGTGTTTACTCAGTTCCAGATCTTGCATCTCCTGAAGTAACTTTTGGTCAGTTCTGAGTGGGGAGAGGGAAAGAGAGGGGAATGTTTATACTGACTGTCTTTCAAAAAGAGTAATTGTTTGAACTTGCTGCAAACTCTCTACCCATAGCCTGCACTTTCTCAGCTAAGTTAATGACATAGATGACGAGTAGCAATGGGCATAGCCCCAGGAAATGTCACTAAGCTCAGGACTCGAGCTCAAGAAACAGCCTCTTACCCTCTGCTTCCATCTGTTTGCAGACCCTGGGGCTCTGTAACAAACTCAATATTAACAGGAAGATTAGTCAGTGATTAAGATGATAAGAGAATTGTGGCCTCCTGAAAGGACACGCGAGCTGAGCTGTCTGGTTCATTGGACCAGATCCGCCCTCGTTGACAATGTAATTTACCCCTTGCCCATCCACCCAGGTCATGTTACTTCCGATCACCCACAGTACCCCAACCACCCTCCATCCCACCAGTGGCCCCACACCCTTCTGACCATTCACCCCACACCGACACATAGACAGTCCCCCTTCACCCACATCAACCCTCCTAGTTTGGAGAACCAGAGCAAACTGATCCCGCAATCCTGACTTAATGCAAAACTAAATCCAGGGATGCAAGACTGGAGAGCGCGGAGCCTCCAGCTGTCCGGCAAGGTCCCGACCCTTTCCCACTGCCACCGGCCATCTATTTACACAAACCAGAGATCAGCCCCTTCCTCACATCATCTGAACAGGAAACACCCCAGCATTAGCTGCGGTTGATATCGTGCTGCGACTTGCAGTAGCTCCCCTCATACGGTCAAACTCCCCGCTGTCAGAAATGGAGACCGGAACCGTATGGGGTCAAACTACTCCCCGCTGTCCAAAATGGACACCGGAACCGTAAGTGGTCAAACACCCCGCTGTCGAAAATGGAGACCAGAACCGTACGCGGTCAAACTCCCCGCTGTTGGAAATGGAGACCTGAACCGTATGTGGTCAAACTCCCCTCTGTCCGAAATGGAGACCCAAACAGTACATGGTCAAACTCCCCGCTGTCCGAAATGGAGACCGGAACTGTAAGTGGTCAACTCCCCGCTGTCTGAAATGGAGACCGGAACCGTACGTGGTCAAACTCCCCGCTGTCGGAAATGGAGACCCGAACTGTACGCGGTAAAACTCCCGGCTGTCGGAAATGGAGAACAGAACCATACGTGGTCAAATGCCCCGCTGTCCGAAATGGAGACCGGAAACATACGCGGTCAAACTCCCCGCTGTCCGAGAAGGGGACCCGAACCGTATGCGGTCAAACTTTCCGCTGTCGGAAATGGAGACCGGAACCGTACGCTTTAAAACTCCCCGCTGTCCGAGAAGGGGACCCGAACCGTATGCGGTCAAACTTTCCGCTGTCGGAAATGGAGACCGGAACCGTACGCGGTCAAACTCCCCGCTGTCGTAAATGGAGACCCGAACCATACGCGGTCAAACTCTCCGCTGTCCAAAATGGAGACCGGAACCATACGCGGTTAAACTCCCCGCTGCCCGAAATGGAGACCGGAACCGTACGCGGTCAAACTCCCCGCTGTCGTAAATGGAGACCCGAACCGTACGCGGTCAATCTCCCCGCTGTCGTAAATGGAGACCCGAACCGTACGCGGTCAAACGATCCGCTGCCCAAAATGGAGACCGGAACCGTACGTGGTCAAACTCCCCGCTGTCGGAAATGGAGACGGGAACCATACGTGGTCACACTCCCCGCTGTCGGAAATGGAGACCGGAACCGTACGCGGTCAAACTCCCCGCTGTTGGAAATGGAGACTGGAACCGTACGCAGTCAAACTCCCCGCTGTTGGAAATGTAGACCGGAACCATACGCGGTCATACTCCCCGCTGTCCGAAATGGTAATCAGAACCGTACGTGGTCAGACTCCCCGATGTCCGAAATGGAGACCGGAACCGTACTCGGTCAAACTCCCCGCTGTCGGAAATGGAGACGGGAACCATACGTGGTCAAACTCCCCGCTGTCGGAAATGGAGACCAGAAACATACGTGGTCAAACTCCCCGCTGTCGGAAATGGAGACCGGAACCGTACGCGGTCAAACTCCCCGCTGTCGTAAATGGAGACCCGAACCGTACGCGGTCAAACGATCCGCTGCCCAAAATGGAGACCGGAACCGTACGTGGTCAAACTCCCCGCTGTCGGAAATGGAGACGGGAACCATACGTGGTCACACTCCCCGCTGTCGGAAATGGAGACCGGAACCGTACGCGGTCAAACTCCCCGCTGTTGGAAATGGAGACTGGAACCGTACGCAGTCAAACTCCCCGCTGTTGGAAATGTAGACCGGAACCATACGCGGTCATACTCCCCGCTGTCCGAAATGGTAATCAGAACCGTACGTGGTCAGACTCCCCGCTGTCCGAAATGGAGACCGGAACCGTACTCGGTCAAACTCCCCGCTGTCGGAAATGGAGACGGGAACCATACGTGGTCAAACTCCCCGCTGTCGGAAATGGAGACCAGAAACATACGTGGTCAAACTCCCCGCTGTCGGAAATGGAGACCGGAACCGTACGCGGTCAAACTCCCCGCTGTTGGAAATGGAGACTGGAACCGTACGTGGTCAAACTCCCCGCTGTCGGAAATGGAGACGGGAACCGTACGTGGTCACACTCCCCGATGTCGGAAATGGAGACCGGAACCGTACGCGGTCAAACTCCCCGCTGTTGGAAATGGAGACTGGAACCGTACGCAGTCAAACTCCCCGCTGTTGGAAATGTAGACCGGAACCATACGCGGTCATACTCCCCGCTGTCCGAAATGGTAATCAGAACCGTACGTGGTCAGACTCCCCGCTGTCCGAAATGGAGACCGGAACCGTACTCGGTCAAACTCCCCGCTGTCGGAAATGGAGACGGGAACCATACGTGGTCAAACTCCCCGCTGTCGGAAATGGAGACCAGAAACATACGTGGTCAAACTCCCCGCTGTCGGAAATGGAGACCGGAACCGTACGCGGTCAAACTCCCCGCTGTTGGAAATGGAGACTGGAACCGTACGCAGTCAAACTCCCCGCTGTTGGAAATGGAGACCGGAACTGTACTAGATAAAACTCCCCGCTGTCCGAAATGGAGACCCGAACCGTACACGGTCAAACTCCCGGCTTGGAAATGTAATCGCATGGTGGATTTGTTTGGTGACTTGCGAACATACGTGATTAACGACCCTGCAACTAGGGACTGAATAAATATTTAGTCTAACAATTCTAATCAGACATACCATCTACTCGCCTTTCTCTCTCACCCCTGGCTACTTACCACCTCTCCCTCACCACTCCCTCCTCCCAGTCCCTCTTCATCATCCAGCCCTCTACCCCAGCCCTTACTTCTTTCTCCCTCTCGCCCTCACCATCTTGCCTCTCCCTGATCGCTTCATCATCGCCCCTCACAATAGTCCTTGGTTCTTCACCTTTCTCCCTGTCACCCTTCTCTAACACTCTGTTACACCCCTATTCGACCAGTCTCCCACTCTCTATCACCCTTTCCTCGCTTTCTAGTCTCACCACTGTCTCTACACTATTAACAAATCGTACTCCTCTCTCGTCTCTCTTCATTTCTTCACTCTCTCATGCCTCTTTTAATTTCTCTCACACTCTCTCGCCTCTATCCATCTTTCTCTTACTCTTCCATTCTCTCTCCCATCCCACAATCCCTGTCCCTACCCCATCACCTGTCATCCCTATCCCAATCTCAGTTGCCTTCTGTCTTCCCCTCTCCATCTCCTCCTCTCTCATGTACCCTCTCACCTCACTCAAACTCGTCTCTCTCACTCACTCACCTCTGCCTCTTTGTAACCTTCTCCATTTCTAACCCTCTCCCTCGCTATCTCTCTCCCAGTGTCCCACACTCTCCCCCTCACTCTCCCAAGCAATCTCCCTGCTGACACCCGTATCCCACACTGTCTTACCCTCTCTCTCACCCTCTAAATGCACCGCTCGTCCTAAGTGTTCCCCCTCTTCGCTCTCTCTCACTCTCTCTCAACACTCCCCGGTTCCCCTCTCCCTCCCTCCCTCTCTCCCTCTCTCTCCCTCCCAATCGTCACACCCTGCGCTCTCCACCTCATCCCATACTGTACATACATCAACAATACTGAAATGCCAAGTGCCTTTTGTAACTGGGATATTTCTGGGTTTCAGATCCTCATTAATGGTCTTCTTTATATGAGGATCAGCAGGATCCTGGGGTCCGAGTCCATAAGGCACTCAGAAAAGTTACGCAGGTTGACTCTGTAGTTAAGAAGACATACAACGCATTAGCTTTCATCAGTCATGGGATTCAGTTTAAGCGCCGAGAGGTAATGTTGCAGCTATGTAGGACCCTAGTCAGACCCCACTTGGAGTACTGTTTTCAATTCTGGTCGCCTCACTACAAGAAGGATGTGGAAACCATAGAAATGGTGCAGAGGCGATTTACAAGGATGTTGCCTGGATTGGAGTGCAGGCCTTATGAGAATAGGTTGAGTGAACTCCACCTTTTCTCCTTGGAGCGACCGAGGAGGAGAGGTGACCTGATAGAGGAATACAAGATAATGAGATGCATTGATCGTGTGGATAGTTAGAGGCTTTTTCGCAAGGCTGAAATGGCTAGCACGAGAGGGCATAGTTTTAAGGAGCTTGTAAGTAGGTACAGAGGAGATGTCGGGGTAGTTTTTTTTTACGAAAATGGTGTGCGTGGAATGGGCTGTCGATGGCGCTGATGGAGGTGGAAACGATAGGGTCTTTTTAAGATACTGCTGGATGGCTAGATCCGTAGACCCAAAGAACACGACAACACAGAAACAGGCCTTTTGGCCTTTCTTGGCTGTGCCGAATCATTTTTCTGCCTAGTCCCACTGACCTGCAACTGGACCTTATCCCTCCATACCCCTCTCATCCATATACCTGTCCCAAGTTTTTCTTAAATGTTAAAAGTGAACCTGCATTCACCACTTCATCTGGCAGCTCATTCCACACTCCCAGCAGTCTCTGTGTGAAGAAGCACCCCCACCGCCGCCATGTTCCCTTTAAACTTCTCTGTTTTTTTTTCACCCCTAGCCTCAGTGGAAAAAGCCTGCTTGCATTCACTCTATCTATGCCCACCATAATTTTTTACTACTCTATCAAATCACCCCTCATTCTCCTACGCTCCAGGGAATAAAGTCCTAACCTATTCAACCTTTCTCTGTAACTCAGTTTCTCAAGTCCCGGCAACATCCATCTAAAAGTTCTCAGCACTCTTTCAACCTTATCAATATCCTTCCTGTAATTAGGTGACCAAACCTTCACACAATACTCCAAATTCGGTCTCACCAATGTCGTATACAACCTCACCATTACATTCCAACTCTTATACTCAATACTTTGATTCATAAAGGCCAATGTACCAGAAGCTCTCTTTACAACCCTATCTACTTGTGACGCAACTTTTAGGGAATTATGAATCTATACTTCCAGATCTCTCTGTTCTACTGCACTCCTCAGTGTCCTATCATTTACCTTGTATGTTCTACCTTGGTTTGACCTTCCGAAGTGCAATACCTCACACTTGTCCGCATTAAACTCCATCTGCCATTTTTGCAGCCCATTCCTGCAAACGTCTGCAACCTTTGAAAACCTTCCTCACTGTCAACTACACCTCCAATCTTTGTATCATCAGCATATTTGTTGATCCAATTTGCCACATTATCATCCAGATCATTGATATGGATGGAAAAGAACAATGGACCCAGCACTGATCCCTGTGGCACACCACTAGTCACAGGCCTCAATTCAGCGTATCAATCCTCCACTACCACCCTCTGGCTTCTTCCATTGAGCCAATGTCTAATCCAATATACTATCTCTCCATGTATACCTAGCAAATGAATCTTCCTAACTAACCTCCCATGTGGGACCTTGTCAAAAGCCTTACTGAAGTCCATGTATACA
This sequence comes from Hemitrygon akajei, assembly GCF_048418815.1. Classification (NCBI taxonomy): domain Eukaryota; kingdom Metazoa; phylum Chordata; class Chondrichthyes; order Myliobatiformes; family Dasyatidae; genus Hemitrygon; species Hemitrygon akajei. The sequence goes on from NW_027332057.1 coordinate 78,016, forward strand.
ACATCCACTGCCTTCCCTTCATCCACTTTCCTGGTAACTCCCTCAGAAAACGCTAATAGATTGGTTAAACATGACCTATCATGCACAAACCCATGCTGACTTTTCCTAATAAGTCCCTGTCCATCCAAATACTTGTAGACCCTATCTCTTAGTACTCCTTCCAATAATGTACCTACTACTGATGTCAAACTTACCGGCCTATAATTTCCCGGCTTAATTTTTGACCCACTTTTAAACAATGGAACTACAAGAGCACCTCCGGCACCTGACCCGTGGATATCGACATTATAAATATTTCTGCCAGGGCCCCTACAAATTCAACACCAGTCTCCTTCAAAGTCCGAGTGAATACCCTGTCAGGTCCAGGGGATTTATCTACTCTGATTTACCTCAAGAAAGCAAGCACCTCCTCCTCTTCAATCTGTATGTTCCATGACCTCCCGACTTGTTTGCCTTGTTTCCATAGACTCCATTCCAGTTTCCTTAATAAATACAGATGCAAAAAAAAAACCCATTTAATATCTCTCCCATTTCTTTTGGTTCCATACATAGCCGACGACTCTGATCTTCAGGAGACCAATTTTATCCCTTATTATCCCTTTGTTCTTAACATACCTGTAGAAGCTCTTAGGATTATACTTCACGCTGACTGCCAAAGCAACCTCATGTCTTCTTTTAACCCTCCTGATTTCTTTCTTAAGTATTTTCTTACTCTTTTTATACTCCTCAAGCATCTTATTTCCTCCCTGTTGCATGTAAATGTTATACATATATCTCTTCTCCTTTATCAGAGTTCCAATATCCCTCGAGAACCAAGGTTCCTTATAGTTGTTCGTTTTGCCTTTAACCCTAACAGGAACAAAAAAAAAAAATCTGCACTCTCAAAATTTCTCCTTTGAAGGCCTCCCAATTACCAATCACATACGTGCCAGAGAATAACTTGTTCCAATCTACGCGTTTTAGATCCTTTCTCATTTCTTCAAATTTGGCTCTTTTTCCAGTTTATAACTTCATCCCGAGGACCAGATCTATCTTTATCCATGATCAAGTTGAAACTAATGACGTTATGAACAATGGAAACAAAGTGTTCCCCTACACACACTTCCGTCACCTGCCCTAACTCACTTCCTAATAGGAGATCTAATATTACATCCTCCCTAGTTGGTATATCTATATATTAATTTAGAAAACTTTGCTGAACACATTTCACAAACTCTAACCCATCTAGACCTTTAACAGTATGGAAGTCCCAATCAATGTGTGGGACTCCCACACATTTTAGACATCTTCTTTTAGACATCCTGATTTACTTCTTATGTGTTCTCTTGCATTTCTTATGCTCCATACGAAACTGCCTGCCCATCCCTGTTATGCAACTCCATTCATTTTGTGCTTCACCAGGGTCTCAATATCTCTTGAAATCCATGTTTTCCCTACAGTTTCTATCTTTACCTTTTATTCTGACAAGCACATACCCGCTTTGTACTTTCAAGATTTTACTTTGAAGGTCTCCCATTTACCAAGCACACCTTTGCCATAAAGCAGCCTGTCCCAGTCTACAGTTGCCAGATCCTAGTGTCATTATTCCAGGTGTTGATCCATGTCCTGAACACATCCACCTTTCCTACGCTGCTCCTTGTATTGAAATATTCAGGGCTCAGCATATTCACTGCACCATGCTCAACGTTTTTATTCCTGACCTTGTCTGAGGACTGAACAATAACTGTCTGCACAACCTGTCCACTCTCCTTTGTGTTATTCAGACTCCCATTCCCCCTGCAACTTTAGTTTACCCCCACCTACCCCACCTCCCAGCATGCAGCTCTATCACCCCTTTGGCTTTCCTCTCCCAGATCAATAAAAAGGACGTTCAGACCATGTACAGGCAGAGAGGAATAAATGGGGCACTTATGAACTACATGAAATTCAAGTGAACTCTTATGAAAGAAATAAAAGAAGGCATGAGGTTGCCCCAGCAGACAAGGTGAAGGAGAATCCTAATGGATTCTGCAGATATGTTAAGAGCAAAAAGATTGCAAGGGAAAAATTAATCCTCTCGAAGATCAGAATGGTAATCCATATGAGGAGACAAAATAGATGTGGGAGAGTTTTTCCTCATCCGTATTTACACAGGAGATGGACACAGAGTCTATAGAAGTGAGGTAAAGCTTCATGGACCCTGTACAGATTACAGTGGTGGAGGCGTTTGCTGTCTTAAGGCAAATTAGTGTGGATCAATCCCCAGGGCCTGACAAGTTGTTCCCTGTGACTCTGCGGATGACAAGTGCAGAAATTGTAGCGGCCCAAGCACAGATATTTAAATCATCCTCAGTGACAGGTGAGGGACTGGAGGATTGGAGGGCAGCCAATGTTGTTCTGCTGTTCAAGGAAGACTCTAAAAATAATCTATCAAATTGTACATTGGTGAGTCTGACATTAGTACTGGGAAAGTTATAGGAAAGTATATGCAGGAACTGGATCAAAGTATTTGGATAGATGTGGACTGATTAAAAATAGACAGCATGGCTTTGTGCATGGTAGGTCATGTCTAGCCGATCTTATAGAGTCTCTCGAGGAAGTTATCAGGAAAGTGGATGAAGGCAAGGCAGTAGATGTTGTCTACATGGACGTTAGGAAGGCACTTTGCAAAGTCTCATATGGGAGGTTGATCCAGAAGGTTCGGTCACTCAGCATTCAAGACGAGATAGTAAATTGGATGAGACACAGTCTTTGGGAGAAGCCAGAGTGTGATGTCAGATCACACCTTGGTCACTAAAGTGATCTCATCTGAAATGTTGTACTACACCCATTGATGGATTTTGTAAATCTTTTTACAGGTTAAAAACGAGAAGGAATTTGTCTTCAGGAATCTCAAAAACGGCACGCCAATTTTGCTGTCTCTATCTAGATATTTATAAAGTGGAGTCGTCCGTCCTTCCTGCTCAGACTGTGGGGAGGGATCCACTAGGTCATCTGGCCAACTGTCAAGCCGGTCATTTTCCACAGGAGAAAGGCCGTTCACCTGCTCAGACATTGGGAATGGATTCACTCGGTCACCTCAATTGAAGTTACATCAGCAAATTCACGCTGGGCAAGAACGTTCACCTGTTCTTTGTGAGAGAGGAGATTCAGTCGGTTATCCCACCTGTGGACACAACAGTCAGTTTCCATTGGGCAGAGGCAGGTCATCTGCTGAATTTGTGGGGAGGGATTTACTCGGTCATCTCACATAATGGCTCTCCAGAGAGTTCATTCTGGAGAGCAGCCGTTCACCTGCTCGGACTGTGGGAAGGGATTCACTAAATTAACTCCCCTACTGAGACATCAGTCAACTCACGCTGGCGAGCGGCCATTCACCTGCTTAGACTGTGGGAAAGGATTCACTCGGTCATCCACCCTACTGAGTCATCAGCGAGTTCACACTGGGAAGAAGCCATTCACCTGCTCGGACTGCGGGAAAAGATTCACTCAGTCATCCAACCTACAGAGTCATCAGCGAGTTCACACTGGGGAGAAGCCGTTCACCTGCTCAGAATGTGGAAAGGGATTCAGACAGATATCTCACCTACTGAGTCATCAGCTAGTTCACACTGGGGAGAAGCCGTTCACCTGCTCAGAATGTGGGAAGGGATTCACTCACTCATCCCATCTTCAGGGACACCGGCGAGTTCACACTGGGGAGAGGCCATTCACCTGCTCGGACTGTGGGAAGGGATTCACACAGTCATCTAGCCTTCAGAGTCATCTGCGAATTCACACTGGGGAAAGGCCGTTCACCTGCTCAGAATGTGGGAAGGGATTCACTCACTCATCCCATCTACAGAGACACCAGCGAGTTCACACTGGAGAGAGGCCATTCAACTGCTCGGACTGTGGGAAGGGATTCACACAGTCATCTAGCCTTCAGAGTCATCTGCGAGTTCACACTGGAGAGAGGCCGTTCGCCTGCTCAGAATGTGGGAAGCGATTCACTCGTTCATCCTACCTACTGAGTCATCAGCGAGTTCACACTGAGGAGAGGCCATTCACCTGTTCCGAATGTGGGAAGGGATTCACTCAGTCATCCCACCTACAGAGTCATCAACGAGTTCACACTGGGGATAAGCCGTTCTCCTGCTCAGAATGTGGGAAGAGATTCACTCATTCATCCGACCTACTGAGTCATCAGCGAGTTCACACTGGGGAGAGGCCATTCACCTGCTCGGACTGCGGGAGGAGATTCGCTCAGTCATCCAACCTACAGAGTCATCAGCGAGTTCACACTGGGGAGAAGCCGTTCACCTGCTCAGAATGTGGGAAGAGATTCACTCGTTCATCCGACCTACTGTGTCATCAGCGAGTTCACACTGGGGAGAGGCCGTTCACCTGCTCAGAATGTGGGAAGAGATTCACTCAGTCATCCCACCTACAGAGTCATCAGCGAGTTCACACTGGGGATAAGCCGTTCACCTGCTCCGTCTGTGGGAAGAGATTCACTCTGTCATCCAACTTACTGGTACATCATCGAGCTCACAGTGGTGAGAAGCCGTTCACCTGCTCAGAATGTGGGCAGAGATTCACTCTGTCATGCAACCTACAGACTCACCAGCGAGTTCACACTGGGGAAAGGCCGTTCACCTGCTCAGTCTGTGGGAAGGGATTCACTCGGTTATCCCACCTACAGAGTCATCAGCGAGTTCACACTGGGGAGAAGCCGTTCATCTGCTCGGTCTGTGGGAAGGGATTTACTCACTCATCCACCCGACTGAGTCATCAGCGAGTTCATACTGGGGAGAAGCCGTTCATCTGCTCCGTCTGTGGAAAGAGATTCACTAAGTCATCCAACTTACTGGTTCATCATCGAGCTCACACTGATGAGAAGCCATTCAACTGCTCAGAATGTGGGAAGGGGTTCACTAAGTCATCCAGCCTTCAGAGTCATCTGCGAGTTCACACTGGAGAGAAGCCGTTCAGCTGCTAAGAATGTGGGAAAGGATTCATTCAGTCATCCCAACTACTGGCACAACAGTCAGTTCACACTAGGGAGTGGTCGTTGTTATGAATCCTTAGGTTTCGTTTGCTGTGGACTGTTATTTTATAAGAGAGAGAGAGAGAGTCTGACTTGCAACTTGTTTAAGTCGTTCGCAGCTTGTTTAGTATTAACCGAGGACACAGGCACTCAGAGTCAGGCAGAAACGAAGGAGGGGAAATGGAACAGTCGACAGAAAGGAACTAGTAGCCAAGGGTCACTATTTGTGACTTTCCTATGCCCACAAGGGTGGGTTAATTATCGATTCGGCATAAAGTACATCGAATGTGTGGTGGTCATCTCGTTTGATCCATGAGAGTGGATCTGATTTGGGGTATCCTGTGAAGACCACTGATGCGTTACCCCTTGTCTGGGTGTGGTGTGGTAATACACTTGAAGACAATACGCCTTGTGACAAGTCACTTTCGGTAATCATTTGTATGTGGATTTGGAACGACGGTTAAAATCTACAGCGACTGTTCTCTCGTTTTACCACCGTGGAACCTATGGAATTCGACATAATTGCCTTCTCTCGACATTTAACCTGGATTACAAATATCTCTTTCATCACCTATTCCATGAATGAACTGAACTTTCATACATTACCAAGCCTCGATTCCCCTAATCTCAATAGTTTGGGAGTTAAATTTATACACACATATACACATTACCCTGTTAACTTTTGTTTATCTTGCTCAAGTTTCTATATAATAAGTAGATACTAATAAAGATAGTGGTTTTTACATAAAAACCAGACTCCAGTGTGAACTCTATTGCCGCTTGTTTGTTTCTAAAGTGATATGGTTCGTAATAAAATTGGGGCCTGCATCCGAAATATGTACTCATTTGGGGCGTATTGATTGATTTATTATCGATTTCATTGGGGAAATCCCATTTGATTTATTTGTGTGTGGAAAATCAGCAGCGGATGCTGATAGGATTGTGGAAGCGCCAACCTCTGAGGCATTAGATGACGCCAGAAGTATTGAGTTGTTGAGTATTGCTAGAAGGTTAAAACTTGCTAAGGTGAAATCGACAATGAGGAGGGCACAGATGCAGAGGATAATAGCTGAACATTATGTATCCGAGGGAGTGTTTAAAGTGGAGGAGTTGGAGGTGTTTCCTGAAAGTAAACCTCGTGAGCTTGAGCTCCCGTAGAAGTTAGAAAATCTAAAGATTTAAGCTACGGTAAGGTAGAGGCAATTTGAGGCCAGAGAGGCAGAAAAACAGAGCGTGGAAGCAGAAAGACAGAGGCTGCTCGAGCTGGAGAGGATAGAAAGATTGCAGGAAAGGTATTCTGGTGATAAGTTTGAGGCCAGTCGGAAAGTTAAATTGGTACCTGCGTTTGACGAGGCAGAGGTTGATAAATACTTTCAGCATTTTGAGAAGGTTGCTCAGAGTTTAAAGTGGCCAAACGAGGGTTGGCCTATTCTCATTTCATTCATTTTTCAATCTTTTTATTGATTTTCCAATAAAAAATACAAGTCAGCGGAGGTTTTAGCAAACAGATAATACGAAAGACATATAAACGGCAAATAAGTATATATTGTGAAAATCAGATAGGTAGTTTTTTTACTGTGTCATGTAACACCATTGTCCTGAAAAACGTTGTCTCATTTTTACTAGGTACTGTGCCAGCAGTTATGGTCGAAATGACAATATTAGTGATTAGACTTGACTTGAAGTAGAATGTTATGCTGTTATAAATATAATCAAGAAACCACAACTCCTCTTAACAAATCAAAAAATAAAATGGCCTATTCTCTTACAAAGTGTGATTAAGGGGAAGGCTCAGCAAGCCTATTCTGCTTTGACAGTTGATGAATTAGCTAATTATGACATAGTGAAACAGGCTGTGCTCAAAGCTTACGAGTTGGTTCCAGAAGCATACAGGCAGAAGTTTAGAAATTTGAGGAAATCTATCAACCAGACTTTTATGGAATTTGCTTATGAGAAGTTTATGTGTATTACCCACTGGTGCACATGTAAAAATGTGAATGACGATTTTAACAGCTTGAAAGAGTTGGCTTTAATTGAAGAATTCAAAAGTTGCATCCCTGATGACATAAAGACGTATTTAGATGAAAAGGATGCTGCCACTTTACAGGAGTCTGCTAGATTAGCAGATGAGTTTGCTTTAACTCATAAGGTTAAGTTTATCCCAAATAAGAGTTTCCAAAAGAGTAGCAGGGATAACCAGGGTAAACCAGAAATTAAAGCTGGGACTAGTGACAAGAGTAAAAATGAAGGGAAACAGTTGAAGGAGAAATATTCTGGTCTTACTTGTTACTATTCTAAGAAAGCTGCTCATATGATGGCTAATTGTTCCGTCCTGAAGAAGAAAAAGGAATAGGAGGCAGTCCCAAATACCCGTGGTCAGTATGTTGAATCACCTATAAACCCACAGGGTTCTGAACATTCTGTTGAGGCTCAGTTAAGGACTGAGAGGTCTGACCGAGTTAAGAAGGGGTTCGATCATTTTATGTCAGATAGATTTCTATTAGTAAATGAAGGGTTAACCCCGGTACCAGTGAAAATTCTTCGGGATACTGAGGCTTCACAGTATCGTTTGGGTGGATGCTGCTTGATGTGTCCCCTGTTACAAATCAGTACCCCGAAATAGCAGACAGTACACAATATGTGATTAAACGATTGAGCTTTATAATTCTTACTTTGACCATAGCATTAGTAAAGAATTTTTTTTTTAAAAAAGAAAAAGGGCCCACTCTCTCCATTTGAATCTTCTCATCTCTCCCCGGCAAAAGACCGCTGTAATATCTCTTCCAGACTCAAAAGAAAGAATACTTCTGTCATTGGATAGCCCCGCACTCCAAAACCCTGTTATCTCTGGTCGTAACCTAAACATTGCTGCTCCAGAGAAGCCATTACCTCAGCAGTGAAACATTACAGAGAGGCCGTTACATGAGCAGTGAATCCTGTGACACACTGCCGGGTTCACACTGGGGTTAAAGCTTCAGTAAGCTGCGTGCTGGATATTTGTCCATCACCATTGCTGAATGCACTTTCGAGAGTGACTGTCGATGCTGAACTCTGCAATTATTGCTGCTGCTCACCACACCCAGTTCTGCACCCTGGTCACTGGGCATGACAGGAGTTTCTTCTGCTGCACATTCAACTTTCATGGGACTGGAGGTTAATATTCTAGATCTGTGACAAATAAGTCAGTTTGTTTTAAACTCTGGATTTGGTACTTAGTGAATTTATAACACAGCTATTGTACTCAGGCCTGCTGGACCCGGCTAGTGATTCTGCTCCACGACAGTCCTTATAAATCCTCCCCTGTTGTTCATCTGTCACTCTCCCTGTGGTGACGGGTTCCAGTCACCATTCCGTGGGTGAAATTCCCTTGAATTTGCTGCAGACTGAACAAGTCGAGCTTACTGCAGTTCTGTCTGAGATATTGCTCGCCCCTCAAATTTCCGGGCTGAGGAAGACTGACATTGGGAGTTAACCTCCTTATTCAGGGCTCATTTGCACATTCTGGGTCATTTTCTCTGCTTCTGAAAGGTTGCTAGCGAACCCCACTGTCCTAAAGACTGATATCGGAATGGAAACCCTCAGTTTGGATGTTCAACGGAGCAGGGTCAGAAACCAGAGGTGAGTCCGCACAGGGCAGAGTTTGAGGCTCTGGACGATGGTCGGGTTAAGAATGTGATGAGGAGAAGGGAAGCAGCAGCGGGGTGTGGCAACGAATGACAGAGTAGCAACATTTGGAAGCAGATGGACAGAGAAAATCTTTCGTTTGTCTGACTGATGAGAGAAACAATGCCTGTGGTGAGGTGCCCCATTGTCTGGAGGCACATGTGTGTGTTGAGAATGGTTATATCTATTGAGGGAGTTGTTCCTGCTTGGTAATCCTATAATATTATAGGATATATATATCCCTAACTGAATCAGGCTTGAATTTATGTTGCCATACTGAAGTTATGGTGGTCATTTATAAGTTTATATTTTAAAGCAAGATTGTGGTGAATGATATTTGCCACTTGATTGTAACTGCATTAGTAATCAGATTGAGTTAAACTGCTGCAGGGTCCTGGAATATGTTGGATTGTGTCTGGTTTCTCCTGGCATTTTCTGCATTGATTGCCTTGTTTTACTGTAAGTATTTTTCTCCCTTTGGTTGAACACCTTGTCCTGTATTTCCGCATGAACCCCTCTGTTTCTGGGAAAAGGTCTCCAACTCCCAGTCAGGTGCTCGATGCTTCCTTGTCACCATCTAGTCTGCCCAGATCGTTAGGATGTCTCCCATGGAGGGTCATACTCATTCCACTGGTTAATGTTTTCTTCCAGAGTGATGATTCATTTTTCTGAGTTGGCCTCTCATTTAATCATGCCACTCGGAATTTACAACCCTTAGTCACTTCACATTGTGTCAGTTTCACAATTAATTCACGGAAGCAATCACAGTGTCGCAACCAGGGACTGCACTTGGCTGTCGTAATCACATTGTAAATAAATTTAAAAGATGTTTATTTTTAAACCTGTTGAAACCTGTCCCCGTGGAGTCGGTAAATTGTATTAAAACCCCAGGTATGTGCAGCCTTGACATTTCATTCCTGGAGATCGCCTGTGACACACGGGGACAAACCACTGGCCAGAGAAAATGCCTGCATCGTTTGATAGTCACCAGCATGTGGACAAAATACTGAACGTGTTCATTGTCGTTATCGGACTTCCTGGTGAGTGAGCACAGATATTCGTGTTTGGCACTTCTGTCTGTTAACAACACTGAGCCTGTTTGGAGTCATTTTACCAGCTTTCCCCTTGATGCTCGTGGCAGTAATACCCGTCAGTGATATTGATCCTCACTATTCAATATTCTGATTTTTCATATTTAATGACAAACTGAACTAAACCCCTGTCTCTCCTCTAACTCACGGAATCGACTCGAACGTTGTTCTTGTATTTGATGGAATTTTGTTGGGAGTGGTACCAATGCTGGGGATAGGCTGCTGTCCAGGAATGTGAGACTGGGAATGTTATACATTGTGGTCTTGACTGTTTATGAGTTATTGACCAGAGTGAATACTTGGTCTTTTAATGACACGCTGTTGTCAAAGTGCCCCAGTGTAGGGGGCCGGGAATCCTCCGGGGAGGTGTGACTGGGACGTTTTTATGGCACCCTCTCAATGTTGTCCCACTGCTGGGGACAGGCAGCTCTCCAGGAAGGAGAGACTAGGAGACTTTCAGTGGCACCGTCTCCATGTTGTCCCAGTGTGACTAGGAGCGATATCCAGAGATTGAAATCAGTCATTGTGTTTCTGATCAGATTGAACCCTTGCTCCTGTGTTTCACTTCTCCCTGTGGAACCTGTCACAGTCGCATTCTATTGCCTGTTTGTCAATAATTGGGTCTGATCTCCTGAACCTGAGTCCACGGATTTACTGACGCGGGTTGTCGAAATCAGCTGCGCTGTAGAAGTAATCCATTAACGGAGCCACTCGGCATCTGGTTACTATGTTGTCCCGGCTTTCCCTCAGAGATCCGACCTCGCTCGGTTCACCATTCGGCCCTGAAGAAAGGTCTCGGCCGAATATTTTGAGTGTCTGTTCAATATCGTGAAAACTGGTGAGTTTCACCAGCAATTTGTGTGTGTTTTCACCCGGTGGAGACTGTTTCGGCCCCGTCAGGTGCTGAGTTTCCAGAGGTCCGCACAGTCCCTGGAAATCAGTGACACCGGCCCCACCAGCGACTAGAATCGCCTTAAGGATCGATCGTTGCTGTTCGTGCTGCTCATGTTTAACCTCGACAATTGCCGACACATCGTCTTATCTCCACACTGAAGAAGGCAGGTCAGAGACAGTGTGACGCATGTTTGGTCTTGGATGAGCAGCCGTTCACCGCATCTAGTCGAAACTCTGTTCATTCCCGGTGAATGAGTTCCATAATACCCAGTGTCTGTTCTCTTTACTCCCCTGCAGTGAATTTAACAGCGATTGTGATCCTGTCCCGGGGAAAGTGCGGCCTCTCTACCTGCACCACTCGCTACCTGGTGGCCATGGCAGCGGGGGATCTGCTGACCGTAGTCATAGAGGTTCTTTTGCGTCTTGTCGTAAATCGTTACTTTCCGTGGAATTTTCTCCACGTTACCCCTGTGTGCAAGTCTATGGAGGTACTTAGAATCGCAGCCACAGACTGCTCTGTCTTGTTTACCGTCACCTTCACTTTTGATCGGTTTGTCGCCATCTGCTGTCAGAAGCTGAAAACAAAATATTGCACCGGGAAAACTGCGGCTGCGGTTCTCACAACAACCGGCGTGCTGTCCTTTCTGAAAAACGTTCCCCGCTACTTACTCTATGAACGCAGACAGATAATCAACAATGTACCGTGGTTCTGTAAACTCGCGGCCAATATTTTCACTGACTTCGGCTGGGTAGTATACGACTGGCTCGGCATATTTTTAAATCTGCTCATCCCTTTCGTTGTGATTCTGCTGCTCAACGCTCTGACGGTCAGGCACATTGTTGTGACCAGTCGTGTCCGTAAGGGGCTGAGGGGTCAGAGCAAGGGGGAGAACAGCAGGGACCCGGAGATGGAGAGCCGGAGGAGGTCTGTGATTTTACTCTTCACCATCTCTGGTAGCTTCATCCTCTTGTGGATGACGTGGGTGTTAAATTTCATGTATTATGAGATCAAAGGAATACGATTCATGCATTTCAATGATTCTGAATGGATCTTTCACTACGTTGGAGCCTTGCTGAAGAATTTCAGCTGCTGCACGAACACATTTATTTACACGGTCACTCAGTCGAAATTCAGGGAGCAGGTGATCAGCGCGGTGAAATATCCGTTCACCTCGGTGATTCAGTTCATTACTCAAGCCGCGCACTGAGCGGAGTCTGGAGGCGGCAGCAGTGTCTCCAGTCCGGGCCCCAGATCCTCACATTCACCGCCTGATCTCTCATGTGTTAACTCCGGGATTGTTGTCCCATGGACCAGCAGCTCCTGGACGTTAGGAGCAGCTGGGATGTGGACCAGAAGAGGATGGAGGAGCGCGCATCGTGATCGAGGGAGAGAGGGATGTGGTTGTGAGAGGGAGCCGTGAGACAGTGGGTGAGCGAGGTGGGGAAGCGAGTGCGGTGCTCACGTGGACTTGGGAAAATAATTCGGAAAACGAGCGAGATTGTTTGTGTGAATGTGTGTGTGTGTGTGTGTGTGTATGTGACTGCGTCTGTGTGTGTGTGTGTGTGTGTGTGTGTGTGTGTGTGTGTGTAGGTGTGTGTGTGTGTGAGAGTGTGTCTGTGTGTGTGCGTTTGTATGTATATGTGTGTGTGTGTGTGTGTGTGAGTGTGTGTGTGTGTGCGTGATTTGCGAGGATGATGCCAGGAAGTGGGGAGAGGGAGCTGTGTTATAGAGTTTGTCCAGCCCGGGTACTTACTCTCCTTATTCACGAGTGACCTGCCTTGATTGTAAATTCTACCCACCGTCAATCAGTGGTGGGTCTGAATTCTGGGATGAGTGCGCAGTCAACGCAGGCTCGTAGGATTTGGGAGTAAAATATGTCCGTGACTTTTCGAACTGATAATTTCATGCCTAGCTGAACCAGTCCAGTTTGCCCACACAAGGTCCACATCCCCACTTTTTCCATATACTCCTGTGGATTCCAATACCCTCCATCGCCTCTGTCGCTACCATCGCCCCTGCAATTCTTTCCAGACACTCACCACTATGAGTGTGAAAAAAGGACTAGCAACGCATATCTCATAAATACATTATGGGTCACGTTTAACATTACCGTGTTATATTGGTTGTTCATTTTTTCCCGCATCATTCTGGAGAAAAGATACAAAATGACACTAAATTAAAAATAAATAAATAAAATATGAGAAAACAAGTGCCTTCGTTTGACCCATCTCCCTTGGGACAGGAATTGGCTCGAATAGACCCCCGTCGTTTTGCACATGCGTTGAAGGGGCTTTTTCCCCGCCGTCGGTATGCTTGACCAGACTTTCAGTATCCTACAAGCATACAAAACCATCAGGATATACAAAACGCATTTTAACTTTGTACAAGCATGTGGTCGTTAACGATGTCGCTTCTGGTCTGTTAAAGAGCATCAACCGGGATATGTTTCCAGCGCGTTGACGGGATTTACTGTACATTATTCTGAGGGAGGAGATGGGTAAAATGCGGATTTAACCAATGCATTTGGGTTCTCCTTACCCACAAGCAAGATTCCAGAAAGCCAATGATAAATGTTATTGTTAATTTAGAAGCGGGATGGGTTCTCTTAAAGCACACAGAGCAACCTCACGTCAGGGGTAGATGAGTTACTCGGCCGGATTATTAAATAGAGCTAGTAGAGTTTTCGAACAGCATGCACACAAAATGACCCCGGGGAATTATAGGCCGGTAAGTTTGACGTCGGGAGCAGGTAAATTTTTGGAAGGAGTACCAAGAGATAGGATCTACATGGGTGTATATAGGCAAGGACTTATTAGGGAGAGTCAACACGGCTTTTTGCGTGGAATGTTATGTTTAGCAAACCTATTAGAGTTTTTCGAGGAGGTTATAAGGAAAGTGGATGAAGGGACCAGTGGATGTTGCCTACATGGACTTCAGTAAGGCCTTTGACAAGGTCTCGTCTGGGAGGTTAGGGAGATTCAGTCACTAGGTATACTTGGTGAGGTTGTAAATTGGATTAGACATTGGTTCAATGTCTAGAGAGTGGTGGTGGAGGATTGCTTCTCTGAGTGGAGACCTGTGACTAGTGGTGTGCCACAGGGATCAGTGCTGGGTCCATTGCTATTTGTCATCTATATCAATGATCTGGATGATAATATTGTATCAGCAAAGTTGCTGACGAAACAAAGATTGGAGGTGTAGTGGACAGTGAGGAAGGTTTTCAAAGCTTGCAGAGGGATCTGGACCAAATGAAAAAGTGGGCTGAAAAATGTCAATTGGAGCTTAATGCAGACAAGTGTGAGGTATTGCACTTTGGAAGGAAAAACCAAGTTAGAACATACAAGGTAAATGATAAGGCACTGAGGGGACCAGTAGAACAGAAGGATTTGGGAATACAGATACAAAATTCCCTAAAAGTGGCATCACAGGTAGACAGAGTAGTAAACAGAGTTTTTGGTACATTGTCATTTATAAATCAAAGTATTGAGTATAAGAGTTGGAATGTAATGGTGAGGTTGTATAAGACATTGGTGAAACAGAATTTGCAGTATTGTGTGCAGTTCTGGTCACCGAATTACAGGAAGGATATTAATAAGGTTGAAAGAGTGCAGAGAAAGTTTGCAAGGATGTTCCCGGGACTTGAGAAACTGAGTTACAGAGAAAGGTTGACTAGGTTAGGACTTTATTCCCTGGAGCGTAGAAGAATGATGGGAGACTTGACAGAGGTGTATAAAATTATGATGGGTAGAGATAGAGTGAATGCAATCAGGCTCTTTCCACTGAGGCTAGGGGAGAATTAAAACCAGAGGACATGGGTTAAGGGTGAAGGGGGAAAAGATTATAGGGATCATGGGGTAGCAGGATGTCTTCTTCACGCAGAGAATTGTGGGTGTGTGGAATGAACTGCAAGATGAAGTTATAAATGCGGGCTCAATTTTAACACTTAAGAAAAACTTGGTACATGGATGAAAGGTGAATGGAGGGATATGGTCCAGGTGCAGGTCAGTGGGACTAGGCAGAAAAATGGTTCTGCACAGCCTAGAAGATCCAAAAGGCCTATTTCTATGCTGTAATGTTCTACGGTTCTATGGACCTTGGACCTTCCATTCTGTGTCGACCTGCTTTCCAACCTCGTCCTCTCGACGTGCACCGAGTCATTAGTCCTCCACACCCCTTCCCATCCGTGCACCTTCCGAGACAGGATCAAGACGATGAGAGAAAGGAAAAGCCGTTCGGAGAAAAATATCAACCCCACACCGCACAGAAAGGAACAGCGTCCCGATCACCAAACCCCAAACCCCGCTCCCCTCGTAAACCAAAATGGAAAGGAATGAGCGAAAAACACGGAAGATAGAAACCATTAGTGTGAGATCGCCACAGTCCATAAACGCCATTATGTCCAACACAAAACGCAGAAACAAGGAAACATCTTCCTTCGTAAGTGAAAAGTGAGACACTACACGATAAGGGGAGAGAAAGAGGGAGGCTGGGAGAAACAGAGTAATAGACAGGGAGCGAGGACAGAGATAGGAAGAGAGGCTGAGAGCTTCGGAGGAGATCGAAACAGAGGAAAAAGAGAAAGAGAATCAGCCGATCAGATCCCGGGACAGCAGAGAGGACCCGGCAGATTAATGGACTAAACCGCTCAACAGTAAACCATACTCTCCACATGAGGTAATGAGGGAGTGCTGAGTTGGTAGGCAGAGTGGCCACTGCATTCTAACCCTACCCTCAAAGCTCAGATGGGGAGTCTGTGGGAAGTGGGCATTTGCCGATGCACAGGAAGATCCAGTAGATACCCCTCACGGTGATATTGAACCACCCGGGTGAGTGGGGCGTCTAATCAATTGTCCGTCGT
The DNA here is from genome assembly GCF_048418815.1 of Hemitrygon akajei. Taxonomy (NCBI): domain Eukaryota; kingdom Metazoa; phylum Chordata; class Chondrichthyes; order Myliobatiformes; family Dasyatidae; genus Hemitrygon; species Hemitrygon akajei. The sequence continues at coordinate 93,531 of NW_027332057.1, forward strand.
GTCTCCCTCCCCCCACCTCCGTGTTACAGCCGACTGATTGTCGGTGTGGTGTAGTAGGGGGTCTGCGCACACCGGGGTAATGGTGCTGGGGCGTTGAGGGAGATCTGTGGAGTTGTAATTATGATCTTGGTGGCTGAAGCAGAGGGAGAGGGAAGGGTTGGTGAGATTGCATGGACCACAGTCCCTCCGCCGCCCACGGAGGAGGGGAACCTGAGGGCCGTTCCTCCCGTAGTTTCCTTGACGTCCGAAGAGGGGCGGCTTTTCACAACGCTGAGAAATCGGTTTGAGGTGGAGATAGTTTAGCATCTGTCCGGTATCGAACTGTGGGTGCGAGTCGGTGAGAGGTTGTCATTACATCGCCCCTCCCCTCATCATCCATCCACCTGTACTCCAATCCCCTTCTCCGTTACCCCTCCCTTCCCAATGACTCACTCGGACTCTGAGAAGTTCTCTCTCCAGGAAAAAGTTCCCCGCCTCCGTCACCTCTCCACCTGCTAGGTACCTCAGCGTGTCAGTCGCTCCTTCTCTACCCAGCACAGCTCCCCTGTGTCCCATACCATTCCAGCAGCCGCTCCCTCACGGATACCACCCCCCCCCCCATCTCAGCTCCCCTCTCTGAACATTTTAGCCCACTCTTCACTCCGTTAGTTACCGACAGCCCTCTCCGTCTACCTCACCCTTCCCTCCCCTACAGCCTATCTCGCCTCCGTTACCCACTCCCTCCTCAATACCCCAGCAGAACGTCTCCCAGTCTCTTCCCGAATTCGTGACTCCCTCTCTGCCCATCCGCTCCTTCTCTTGCACCTCTCACCGTCTTCGTTACTCCTCCCTCCCCTACACACCTCCGGGGATCTCTGGCCGCGTCCTTCACCTACAGCACTCCCCGTCTCCTTCAGTTCTTCCCTCGCCCGCACCTCTCACAAATTTGTGACGCCCCCTTGCTCAGAAATTACGTTGATCAGTCTACCTGGAGCCAATCACTTCCCACTGACGAAGATTTACCGCAGTGAAGAAGGACAGTTTCGCATCGAAGTTCTTCTCCACTGTCCGCTTCATTTAATCCGGAGGTTCAGAAAACTTCCGAACTGAGTTGAGTTTTTGAATCGCCTGTACGATCCGGCATGTTTCTGGTGTGAACTGAAGTATCGAGGGTGCAGACGGTTGCGGGCCAAATCGACGCGACCGGACCCGGACCCGAGAGCGGGGAATGAGCCGATGTTTGGCCCTAGCCGGAGAGGACATGGAGGCGTTTCGTGAGTCGATGCGGCAGAACCGAGGTGAGCAGAGCCGAAATAGAATGGAGGCGGCGGGGACCGGGCCTAGACCCGAGAGCGAGAAGAGAACCGATATCGTGTCAACTGGCGGGGAGAATTAGAAAGGACATTGACAGGCCGAATCGCGGGGCCGTGGACAGGCTGGAGAGCTGGAGGGTGTCGGAGATCGTGGAACGGCCCGAGGTTTGGATGGTCCAAGCGCCGAGCGCGATGGAAGTGGTCCGGATTTACCAGAGAGCGGAGAGGGAGCGGACGGTTCAGCTCGCTACTCCGCGGGCTTAACCCGTCTCCGCGCTGAAGTCAGGCTTCAAACGCCACTGGAGAAGGACAACGATGAAGCGCACCACCAACTCCAATCGCCAGACCGTCTCTCCTCTTTCCCTATATGCTCCATCAGTCTTCCAGCCCACAACTCTCCCCTACCCAGAATCTCCTCCCTCCACAACTCTCTCCTCTGCTCTCCACCCGTCGAATTCCCCTCGATCTTCCTTCTCTCTCCACTTCTTCCCACCTCTCGCACTGTCTCTACACCTTCTCTATACTGGTCTTTCTCAAAACCTTTCCTCCTCCACCCCATGCACTCTCTCTATTCCCCATCTGCTGCCGATCTCTCTCGCCCTGTTTCTCTTGTTTTGCTTCCCCTTTACTCTCCCATCTCTCTCTCTCTCTCTCTCTCTCTCTCTCTCTCTCTCTCTCTCCTCTCTCTCTCTCTCTCTCTCTCTCTCTCTCTCTCTCTCTCTCTCTCTCTCTCTCTCTCTCTCTTCTCTCTCTCTCTCTCTCTCTCTCTCTCTCTCTCTCTCTCTCTCTCTCTCTCTCTATGTCCCCGGATCGTTGGGATATTATCTATGGAAGATTTAGGGAAGGTACGACCTGCACAGAAAGGACACTTTACACCTGGACCAAAAACGGCGGCTGTTCGGGGGGGGGGGGGGGGGGGGTTTGAACTAATTTGTCGGAAGGAATGGAATCGGGAAGATCGGGCTGAGGCCGGAGTATTTGGTTTAAAAACAGACGACATCGTGTTAGCAAGAAGATTTCAAAAGGTAGGCAGTTTGCGACAAACAGTTTGGTGTTGGATCTGAAGAGAAAGAACTTGTAGAATATCTGTGAGAAGGCATTTCAGAGCTGCTCGTGTTTGACCCACAGGGGGCTCGGTTAATCTGGATCGGGTGGCGTACTGACCCGGATTTGATTAGGGAGCTTACAGTGGCGGAACTCTTCGCAGACAGTGATCAAAATACTAGAATTGACAATGAATGCTGGCTTAGCTGGCGAAGCTGACATCCCGTAAATGAATTTTAAAAATAATACACAGAATGCACCCTGCAATTTTAGAGGGAAAAGGGAAAGTCAGATCTCTCAGTATTACAGTGGAGTAAAGGGAATCACACGGGCATGAGAGAGGAGCAGGGCAAAGCTGATTGGAAGGGGACATTCGCAGGAACCAAATGTCTGGAGTTTCTGGGAGCAATTCCGAAAATCCACACGTCCCGAATAAGAAGAAGGATTGACGACGAAACCATGGCTGACAGGGAAGTCAAAGCCAACATTAAATCAAATGAAAGGACATATAACAGAACAAAAAATGGAGGGAACTTAGACGATTGTAAAACTTTAAGAAAATAATCACCAGAACGTGACTAAAAAAGGCATGAGGAAATATGAAATAGGAAGGAAAGCTAGCAAAAATATCAAAGATTTTCCCGATAAATGTACTGCCGTAGTTAAGATTTCCGCGAGCGCTGTAGAAGATTTCATTTTGTAGCTTTCTGTGGAAGCGGCGTGCTCTGTTGGTAGTGTTTAAGTTTCAGTTAAAGATAAGTATCGGTGATGATCAACCAATGAGTCATCCATTCAGGATGGTGGAATGGGAGAAGGTTCGAGAGAAAGCTGGGCGGAGAGCAATTTGTGAGGGACACTGCTGGGTTTCGGGGTCATTTGATGGGAGCTGGGGAGAGGGGAAGATCGGGGGAGACGGCCATAGGGTTCGATCCGGCGGCAAGGCGCGATCCGAAGGAGGCCCAGATGGGAAGTTTTATCGGTGACGGTGATGTGACTCGGCGGCATGAGTGAAGGACACACCAGGCTTTTGGAAGATATGAGCCCCGACGTTGTGTGCATTTAGCCTGGTTTAATTGTTAATGGGCCCTTTGAATTTTCTTCTTTTCCTCTTAATAACTGTTCGCTAAAGCTGGAATTAGTAAATATACTACGTTATAATTGTATGTGAGGGCATAATCTGCTATTCCCTGCCGATGCATAATTGCATGAGGGTAATATTTACATCCCATCGCTCAAGTCGGGATTCCGTTATTGGAATCGTCCCGGATTTCTGGTTTGCTGTGACCGAAATCACACTGCCTCGAGACCTACTTTGTTTGAGAAAGGTGACAGTCCGGTGGCTGTCAGCAGAGCCGACTGACGCCGAAGTTTCTATACAAGTGGCAGAGAAGAGAGGATAGATGTTAGATGTCTACACTGGAGAGGCTGTAATGGGGCACTGCTCCCCATCCTGCCACTGACCACCCCTGCTCCCACTGACCCCGCCGCCTCCTCTCCCTGACTCCGTCTCTCATCCTACAAACACCACTGTCTCAGCTATACTCCTCCCACCGATGTTCCTCTGGTTGGGCTTCAGTGGTGAGCGGAAAACTAAGTGGGTTGGATCTGAGCTCACAACAGTTCACCCTCTATATCACCGGGTTGGAACAGGGACACAGCGAAGTGAAGTTCATTTTACTGATCACACTAAACTGAAAAGTAGATTCGATTTTGGATGTGGATAGTCTGCACAGTGATAGGTACAGGTTCGGAGAGAGGGCAAAAGTATTTCGGATGTATTACCACGTTGGGAGTGCGGGATTCTCCACTTTGGAGGGGAAAACACAATTAATTATATAAACAGTGGAGGATTGCAGTGCGATTTTGCTCGGAGCGACTTGTGAGTCGTAAAAAGGTGCAATTGTTTATGAGAAGGCAAATGGAAGGTCGGCCTCCGTGGCTGGAGGGGTTGAATTTCAAAGCAGGAGGATTATGCTGCATACTTTCAGGGTAGTGCCGACGCAGCAGCCGGAGTACCGTATGCAGTTGTACCCTCCCTACTTGAGGAAAGATTGTATACAGGACGGGCCCTTCGTCCCATCATGTGCTGACCACTTCACAACGTCCTCTTTCTTAATGTGAATATGCTCAAGCTTTTCAATCCGCTGTAAGTCATCCCTACAATCGCCAAGATCCTTTACCAGTACCTCAGCTATATTCTCCCGTTCCACACACAGTTTTCTGCACGTTCACATTGGATTGGTCCTGTTCTCTGACGTCTTATCCTCTTGATCTTCACATACTTGTGGAATCCCTTGGCGGTTTTCTTTAATCCTGCTCGCCACGGCCTTCTCACGGCCACTTCCGGCTCTACTAATTGCATTCTTAAACTTCTTCCTCCGTGACATAATCTTCGTGATCACTATGTAGGTTTTCGAACCTTTCTGAAGTTTTCTTTTCTTCTTGACTAGATTTTTATCTGCCTTGGTTCACCACTGTTCCTATACCTTACCATCCCTTCCCTTTCTCATTGGAACTTACTCATGTAGACCTCCACGCGGATATCCCCTGAACATTTGCCACATTTCTCTCTTACTTTTCCCCGAGAACATCTGTTTCCAATGTATGCTTCCAGGTTCCTGTCTCGTATTTCCCCTTACTGCAATTAAACGCTTTCCCAACTTATCTGTTCCTATCCCTTTCCAATGCTATGTTAACGGAGATAGAATTGTGATCACTATCTCCAAAATGCTGTCCAACTGAGAGACCTGCCACCTGACCAGGTTCGTTTCCCAATAGCAGACCAACTACAGCCTCTCCTCTTGTAGGCTTATCTAAATCTTGTTTCCGGAAACCTTCCTGAACGCACCTAACAAACGGCACACCACCTATTCCTAATGGCTCTAAAGAAATGCCAATCAGTAATTGGGAAATTAAAATCTCCCACCAAAACAGGCCTGTTATTATTACACCTTTCCAGAATCTGTCTCCCTACCTGCTCCTCGATGTCCCCGTTACACTTGTTGGTTATGAACTGGGACCTTCTTCGTGCAAAGGCTGCAGATAGGGCTGAATTTGTTCCGTGTATGCTGGTGAGTTCATTGAATCAATATGTAGGCGGTCCAACTGGACCTGGTGTTGGGTAACGAGCTTGGCCAGGTGACTGACCTTTCAGTGGGGAGCAGTTAGAGAACAGTGATCACATCTCATTAACTCTCACGACCATGACAGATAAGGTTTGGTATGATACTTCCGGGGTGTCTTAAATTGGAGTAGGATACATTAGGCAAGAACTGAGAAGAGATTTTTGGGAAGACCTTTTCTCCAGTAACTCCACATCAGACATGCGGAGAGTGTTGGGAGATCAATAGCATAGAGTACAGGAATGGTGTGTTCCCGTTAGCATGAAAGACGGGATTGGAAAATAATACAACCTTGGATGTCCAGAGAGATGATGAATGCAAACAAGAATAAAAAGGAAAAGTAGATCTCATCAAACGATGCACATGAAGCGTATAAAGAAGCCGGTAAAGAAGACCGGAGTGGAATTAGGGAAGCCAGGGGGAAGCATGTAATGTCCTTGGCAAGTAGGATTCCGGACAATCCCAGGGCTTTTCATACCGACATGAAGAGCAACAGGATATCAGGGGAGAGGTGGGACCACTCACGGATAATGGGGGGGGGGGGGGGTGGCATTTGCTTGTCTGCGGAGAATTGCGTGAGGCAATTAATGAATGTTTTGCTTCAGTATTTATCAAGGAAAAGGATATGGAGGCCCAGGACATCAGTGCTGAGTGTACAAACACGTTACGGTGTTTTGAGATAAAGCACGGGGAAGTGCTGTACCTCCTATGAGTACTAAGGTGGAGGACTCCAGTGGCGGACGGGATGTACACCAGGTTATTGAAGGAGGCAAGGGTAAAGAGTGCTGCGGTCTTGACCAGCATGTTCGTGTCCTCTCGGCACAGGCGAGGTCCCAGATGACTGGTCAGTATCCCTATATAAGAAAGGAAAAAGGAGAAGTTCTGGAAACTACAGACTGGAGAGTTTCTCATCAGTTGTAGGGAAATTGCTGGCGAAAATTCGTAGGGACAGTAGACATGACCGTTTGGAATCGCATGGAGTTATTAGGGAGAGCCAGAATACCTTTGTGCGGGGCTGTTCTTGTTTTACAAACTCGAATGATTATTGGGACAATGTGACGAGAGGGATTGACGAGGGTAGGGCAATGGATGCTGTCTACATGAGTTTAGTAAGGCGTTTGACAAAGTCACTCATGAGAGGCGAATCCAGACGATTAAGCTGAATGTGGTCCACGGTGAAATGGCCGTTTGGTTTCGGAACTGGCTTGTCCATAGTACAATGTGTGCGGTGGTGGAAGGGTATTACTCGAGCTGGAGGACTGTAATTCCCGGAGTTACACAAGGGTCTGTGCTGGGACCCCTGCTGTTTGTGGTGGATATAAATAACCCGGGTGAAAATGTAGATGGAATAGTTTGTAGTTTTACCGATGATACCAAGTTTGGTGGAGTTGTGGATAGTGTATCTAGTGTAGAGAAATGGCAATTGGAGTTTAACCCAGATAAATGTGAGGTATTGCACCTGGGTTGGGTAAGTCCAAGGAGACAGTGTACTGTTAAAGGCAAGATCCGTGTTGCGGAGTAGAGGGAACTTGAGATGCAAGTTCATAGCGCCTAGAAATTGGTGACACATGCCGATAAAGAAATTAAGAAGGCTTATTGAATGGTTGTTTCGATTAGCCGGAGCATTCAGTTGAAAAGTCCGGAGGCTACGTTGCAACTTTATAAAACCGTGCTCAGCCCATATCTGGAGTATTGCAAACAGTTCAAACGTTGCAACTTTATCAAATCCTGCTCAGCCCACATGTGGAGTATTGCATACAGTTCCGCACGCCCCGGCATAGAAAGGATGTTCAGGCTTTGACGGGGGTGCAGAAGAGGTTTACCAGGATGCTGTCTGGTTTACAGTGGATGTGCTATCATGAGAGGCTGGGTAAATGTGGGCTGTTTTCGCTGGAGCAGCGGGGGCTGAGGGGAGATCTGATAGAGGTTTCTAACATTATGAGACGCGTAGATGGAGCAGAATGTGAGTGTCTGTTCCACGGTGCTGAAATGTCCGATATCAGAGGGAGTGCATTTAAAGGGAGAGGGGATAGGATCAAGGGTAATCTGAGAGGCAAGTACCATTACTCAGAGAGTGGCGGATACCTGGAATGCGCTGCCCGGTATGGTAGTAGAGGCAAATACATGAGAGGCTTTCAACAGACGTTTGGGTTGACACATAGACATTAGGTAGACGGAAGGATATCGACATTGTGTCAGAAAGACACAATACTAGGGTGCTAGGGTTTATTGGATTTGATTTTTTTGTTGGCCGAATGGCCTGTTCCTGTACTATACTGATTTATGTTCTATGTTCTACGTTCAGAGTTCAACACAACACTCCAAGTTTGGTGTAACAACATTTTGCAGACCTGAAAATATACCGTCACGGAAAATATACTGTCGTTGGAGATGGTGAGGAGGAATTGATTGTGGAGAGGACGGGATTAAGTCTTTGAGTCTCCTGAGAGTAAACTGACTGTACTTCAGAAGAAAGAGAGGAAATCGTACAGATGCATATCTGACAAAAGGTGGATTTATTGGGAAAACTGATTTATTTGGCAAACTGATAGCTCGAATGCGAAATAATCAGATTCTAATTACTTCTACGAAACGGGTCGTTTCTCAAAGTTCAATATTGCAAAAGTCTGCCATTTGCCTATTGTTTGTCGCGACTGAGTAGGGAAATATTGATAAATAAAGCAAAAGGGATCATGGTTGAAAATAACTTCGAGAGCCATTAGTATTCCTCTAATATCTCAAGGAAGAGTGTTGTTTAAGCAGAAATTCAGAGAATGCCGAAAACACTACGTAAGGAGTAGCTAAGAAATCTGGGGGTGGAAGTGCGGGTTTAGGGGAGGAGGAGCTAAGATGGCGCCAAATGGTTGCCCCTTCAAGCTCGTCCGCAGTAACAGCTTTACTTAATCTCTTTCGTGTTTTTTCAAGGTGAAAGGGGTCCTGTTAAAGTCTAGGATCTGCAGCTGCGCTCAAATTGTCATTTCCCGTTTGGGTTTCCTGCTCCCGGAGCTCACTGACCGGCCGTTTTCCGACATAACAAGGACCGTCCCGGATGACGCGACTCCGGGAAGCGGCCCTGCGCTGCCCTGTAGACGACCAATTCCATGCCGGTGTCGCCAGCCGAGGCTCCGGGGTAGAAGGAACATCAAAGTTTCGGCAAGGCGGTTGCAGCTGACGGACGAGCGATTGCAGTCACTGAGGCACATGGTCTGTAGTTTTCCGATCAGGACTGTAGGAATGATGGTGTTGTACGCTGAGCCACAGCCAATATAAAGCATCCTGATGTAGGTATTTGTACTGTCCAGGTGACCCAAAGCTGCAAGGAGATTCACCGAGATCGCTTCTGCTATAGATCTATGATTGCGTAGGCAAATTGCAGAAGGTCCAGGTCCTTACTGAGACTGGAGGTGATTATCGACATGACCTACATCTCAAAGCGGTTCATCACCGTAGACGTGAGTGCTCTGGACAGTATTCGTTAAGGCAGCTTTCACTGATCTTGCTGGGCACTGGTATTGTTCCTGCCCTTTCGAAGCAGGTGCGAATTGCCAACCGTAGCAATGCCATTGAAAATGTCTCTCAATACCCCTGCCAGTTGGATGGCAGAGATTTTAGAGCCTTACCAGGTACTCCATAGGGGACTGCCGCCTTGCAGGGTTCACCCTCTTGATGGACAACCTGACGTCGGCCTCCAACGCAGAGGTCACAAGGTCACCGGATGCTGCAGGATCCTCAGAGCTGAAACTTTATTCTTCCTTTCTAATCGAGCATAAACGGGGTTGAGCTCGACTGGAAGCGAAACAATACTGTCCTTCATGATGTTGGGTTTTGCTTTGTCGGAAGTCATAGCTGCAAACCCTGCCAGAGTTGACGTGTACCCGACGTCGCCTCTAAGCACTTTCGGAACTGTTTCTTAGCTCTGGAAATAGTCCTCTGCAAGTCATACCAGGTTTTCCCGTACAGGCCTGGTTCACCGGAGTTAAATGCCACAGATCTGGCCCTACGAACCTCATTGTTCGTCCGCAGGTTTGTGATTGAGAATGTACAGAGAGATTTCATAGGCAAACACTCATCCCCGCAGGGTTTAATGTAGTCGGTGACAACAGCGGCATCCTGGTGGCGCGTCAGTGCTGATCGACAGCGAGCGGAGATGTTATTTCCAATCCGCACAGATGGTGGACTCCAGAGTCGAAGGTGAATCCCTGAATACAGTCCAGTCCTGTAAAAGCTCCAGTGACTCCCTTGTCCATATTGTCCTCCACCTCACTACTGGACGGGGATTAGAGAGCAAACTGATAGAAATAACAGGACATTCATTGGTTATAGAGCGAGATTTCAAGATAGTATGGCCCCCAGGCAGAAGGGTCGGTGAAATTTCGGATAATGGCCTTAGCATTGTTAATGTGGGTGTTGGGGGGTGGGAGGAAAACAGCCAAGGTTGTGAACCGCAGCCTTATCAAATACATGGACAAGACGAGTAACGATATCCTGCAAAGTGAGTTCCGGTATTTAGGTGATAAGTTAAAGGGCCGGACCACAAGGTCGGTGGTATCGAGATTGCTACCCTTACCACATGTCACTGACGCTTGAAATATGAACATGACACAGTTCAACACGTGGGGAAGGAGACAGGATGCAGAATGTGGATCATTGGACTCTCTTACACGGAAGGCAGGACGTTCACAACGGGAACAGATCGCACATCAACTGCACGGGAACCAATTTCGTTGTGTCGAGGTTTCCTGGTTCTGCTCCGAGACGTTCAAAATGAAGTTGTGGTGATATGGAAATGAGTGTGACAGGTCATCTAGTGAAGTGGTTGTGGGGAATGTAGATATTATGTCTGCATTAAAAGAAATGATTGAGAGGTTGGGCATGGTGGGACTAATAATCTGAATCGCGTCTATTTCAATACAATGAGTGATTTAGGGAAGGATCAACACGTGGGTTTATGCTATTATAGCCAATGGTAACAATTACATGCGGGGTGGCAGCGCCGGCAGCTCAATGTTCCGCGGTTCAGTTGTTTCATAAACGATAGAAAGGTGAGGTGGTTATTAAAGAGGAAAGGGCGGCATTACTAGTCATGGAAGATGTGACAACAGAGCTCGGGCAGCCCCGACTGGAGGACTCCTCCAATGAGTCTGCATGAGTACAACGGAATTAAACCAAACCGATGATCACGTCACTGACTACATTGAAAAGCGGCGGAACTGAGAGGAGCCAATTTGCAGAAACGTCAGAAAAAATAAAGGTTGTGTTCGTAGTTCAGTTTAACATTCAACACATTGACTGGGACTTTGATTCTGTAAAGAAATGGATGGGATAGAATTGACCAAATCTGTTCAAATGAATGCTGGGTAAGTGGGAGGTCTTCAGAAGCGGTATTTAGTGTACACTGCTCCTATATTCCTGTTAGAACAAAATCCAAAGTCCACCCTTCCTACAGAAGCTTGCTTTTAAAGGGGTATATTTACTTTTGTCAGGCAGACGGGCTGAATAACAAACGTGAGGAATAAACACCATTTAAGAGGGCACAAGAGGGAAATCAGCAGGTTTAAAATCTGTCCTGATGTTGCTCTAGCAGAAAACGTGAAGGGGACTTAGCAAGACAGATAAATAGACAGAGAGAGAGAGAGAGATAGATAGATAGATAGATAGATAGATAGATAGATAGATAGATAGATAGATAGATAGATAGATAGATAGATAGATAGATAGATAGATAGATAGATAGATAGATAGATAGACAGACAGACAGATGGATAGACGGATAAATTTGCTTTGAATCAATTAGGGAGGCTAATGTCCAGATCCTTGAAAAGTTGTCCACGCGAACCTCGTGGGAGACAAGTCCATTAATTTCTGGGGTCTCGGCTGAGATATTTGAAAGATCCTTAATCGCGATTCAGAGGCCAGGTGACTGGAGAACAGGTATTGTCCTTTTTTTCTGCTCAGGAAAGGCTCGGATTATGTCGGTAAATTACACGCCAGTGAGTCTGAAGCCGGTAGTGGGTAAGTTATTTCAAGGTACTCGAAGGGACGGTATATATATGGTCGGTATTTCGATAGACATGGCATTATTGTCGAAATTCAACTTGGCTCTGTGAGTGGTACGTCATATATCAGCAATCTTACAGACTTTTTTTCTAGGAGTTACCAGAAAATCTGATGAAGACGTGTCAGTGGATCTCGTTGACTTGGACATCAGCAAGGCTTTTGACAAAGCCCACACTGGAGGTTAGTCCAGACGGTTCAGTCCCTTTCTTTCGGTGGGATGTGATAATCCGGATTCAGCATGACTGCGGTAGAAGCCAGAGAGTGAAGTGATATGGTTGCCACTCTGAATGGAGGCCTGAAAATAGTGGAGAGCCGCAGTGATCACCGCAGGCTCTGTTGTTAATGCGGACGTGTGGGACGTTGCACACTGGGAGGACTGACCAGCGTGGGACGTACACATGGAATAGTACGGCACTGAGTAGCGCAGTGAACAAAGGGGTCTGTGAGTACCGATCCATTATTCATTGATAGTGGCGTCTGAGGGAGATTGGGTCGTAAAGCGGGTTTGGGCAGTTAGGCATTGACAAATCAGACTATTTAGCTGAGGATGTAATTCTGAAGTTGAATTGTACGTTGGCGAGACTCCGTTTGGAGAATTGTGTGGAGTTCTGATCAAATACCTACACAAAAAAATCACTGAGAGTGATCAAATACAGAGAAAGTATACAAGGCCTTTGTTGAAACTTGAAAACCTGATTTATAGGGAATGCTTGAATCGGTTCGGACATTTATTTTGTTTTCCTTATCCTGAGCACAGGAGAATGTGGGGAGATTGCACAGAGGCATACAAATTATGAGAGGTAAATGGAATCAGGCTTTTGTCACTATTTGGGTGAGACTAAAACTGCCGTTCATAGGTTAGGGATGAAAAGTAAAATATTTAAGGGAAACTGATGGGGAGCTCTATTTCACGAGTGGGGAGACTGTGCAACTAGTTGCCAACGAAAGCGATGGACATGGGCTTGAAGTAACATTTAAGACAAATTTGGGTAGGTGCGTGAATGTAACGTTACGGAAGTCGAGGCAGAATTTGACACGGACTGGATGGGTCCAGTTTTTTGTGCTGTGGTACACTATTTCACTGACTCTTCTGAAATACATTGAATGAACATCGAACCCATTGTTTGTCATGCACCGCCAAGAGTTCAGTGTGTTACCTAATGTCACAATGAGTAAAAAGAGACCGAGACAAACACTGGTTGTTTGTTCACTGTCCTGTAGCTAATGTAGCTAAGGGGGCATTAATTGGCTTAAGGGACTTTCCTCCTGGTGTATAAGGGCTCACTGAACCACCGCATCTGCGCAAGTTGGCACTTTTCGTAAAATGATCGACGCTTCTGGCAGAAAATGGGATACCCAGCAATTTATTGTATCGTCTCAATTTACTATCCCGTACTGGCAGCCGTTGGTATTCCAGGTAAGGTCACGGAAATGCCGAGATCTGCGACATACTGTAGTCTTTAATTTATGCGCTGCAATTTAGAGCAGTCGTGTTTCGCTGTTCAAGTCTTTTCATATAAAATCACTCAGGAAATAATGAAAAAAGAAACAGTTTTCCTCGATTTGTTTAAAATGTGAGTTCCGTGACTTCGACGACTTTACTGTTTTTTTTTTTGTTTTAATGTACTGTATCATAACCTTACACATTTTTGTTTTGGATGTAATGAATTTGCCGCTGATATTAAACCTGAGTCTGGTTCAGATTCTAATACAAAGTGATTGTGTTTGATTCATGATGTCCTCTATCTGGAGTAGTTATGGTGACTGTCCTGTGTATTCAGCCAAATGGTATGTGCTGTCCTGGCTGTCAGTCCATTGGAAACTGATATCTGAAGGGTTAACGAAATTTTATAAGGTATCCAGGAGAAAAGTGAAATTAATCCAGAGGGAAAAGTGTTCTATGGAAATACCTCGAATTTAGGATTAACGAGAACCCAGTTTATTCTAGAGGGGTAGAGCTATGCAGCACTAAAAAGAGTTATTTCATCCAACGATTCCATGTCAAATAAGATGCTGCGCGATGTTTCAGCGTTCGCCTCACAACCTTTCAAACGCTTTATAACAATTCACCCGTCCAACTGCCTTTTGTTATTGGATCTCCTGCAGCCACGTCATCGCACAGCATGTTTCACCTAATTGCCACATTTGTATAAAAGTTGCCCCTCAAATACCTATTGAACCTTCCCCACTCAATTTATACCCGCGCCGTCAGGATCAGGATTCCGCAACCCTGTAAGAATAGACTGGGTGAATTTACACTGTCTCTGTCCCTTGTGGTTTTCTGTGCGTCAGTGTGATTAACTCCCATCTACCTGCGCTGCAGCGAGTAATGTCCGGCTCTGATCAATCTCTCTCTGCAAAGCAGTTTCTAAAATCCTGGAAACATTCTGGTAAATTGTTTCTGAATTAATTCAGTGTGAGCCTCTTCATTTAGAATGCGACCGCGATGTACAGGCATAACGTGCGCATTTGCATCCCCATCCAAAATTCTCTACCCCATTCCTTCACTGATGAAGCTTATCGATCCTAGCTTCGTAACCACCCTGTCCTCCTTATGTTCCACTTTCAGTGAATCATGTTCTTGAAATACAAGATCCCTCTATTCTCGAGACTCCACAGAGCCCTAATGTTCGCTGAGAAACTCCTACCGCGCTAATCTTTCCAAAACAAAAAAGTCCATGTTTCCCAATTAAGCTTCAGCATTCCATTATTTGACCAACTTACTGAACCGATAAAGAAAGCAGCCTGATGTTTGATAGCTGACCTCGCTCTCCATTAGACAATCTATTTAATTGCCGTCTGTAAATTTATTCCCAGGGTTTTGCACATTGTTATCCAAATCTTCGATATAGATGACACATGACAATTGGCCCGGCAACGATCGCCGAACCAATCACTATTCGCTGACTTGCGATCCCAGAAACAAATTTCTACAATGGATTTCTTCTCCCTACCACCAAGGATTACCATGATGGAACTGACGGCTTTGTAATGCATTGATCGGAACTCACACGGAGTATCGTGAGCAGTTGTGGGCTCCACCTCCAACAACAGATGTGCTGGCATGTGGGAAGGTCCAGACGAGGTTCGCGAGAATGATCCCAGCAAAGAAAGTGCGAACATGTGAGGAATGTTCGATGTTTCATGGACTGTACACTTTGGGGTTCAGAAGTGGGATCTCATTGTAATATATCAATATTGAAAGCCCGCATACTGTTGATGTGGAAAGGATGTTTTCAATGGGGGGGGGGGAGTCTAGGGCCAGAATTCACAGCCTCAGTTATGCGTCCAATTAGAACAAAACTTAGGGGGAAATATAATTTGACTCCTTGGTGCTGATGAATCCATCCCCTGTCAATTTAATCGAAATATAGCAAATCCATGGTTGTTGCCCCTCTGACGTTCAGGTGTAAACTGTTCTCCTTGTGCAGAACACATTGAAAAAAGTGATACCAATATTCCAATATTCCAGAAATCTGAGTCTTTGCGCTTTCCACATAAACTGCAGCCACGAATTCAATTGACTTGACTTCCAATTCTTAGCATCACTCGCAGAAGACGCTCGCATTAATCCACATTTATTAAAAGGATTGCATTACCACTTCCGTGGCTTGCTTTTAACCTCTTCGCGAGCTGCTTACTTTCACCGAGAAATACTCCGTCCGGTTCCCTGCCTGTGTCTGTTGTGCAATCGTGCACAGCCAGTCCCCTCTGAACGCTGGGAAAGAACGCGAGACCAGCATAAATGAACATCTCCATCGGTATTGACCGGAGAGAAGAACATGGGGCCAAGAGAGTTAATGAGGGTTGCCCTCAACCGGTCTGATCCAAATATACCCTGTTGTCTGTTCTCTGCTTCATAAAACCATCGGAGTTCGAACCGCTTTCCTTCGCGGAACTGGCGAGAGCTCAGTTACCTGTCGCTGAAGGGGTGTCAGGGTGATCGATCACCAACATCTCATCTCAGTCAGCGCAGGCATATTGTGGGAAGTGGCGCGATCTGGACTATAAGCCTTACAATGCAAATAAAATCACGCTGAGCATTCGAGACCCATTAAGCAATGAATATTTTTCTTTTGTTTCAGTTAATTTAGCGGCGATTGTGATCCTGTCTCGCAGAAATTGTGGGCTCTCCAAATGTATCACTCGCTACCTCGTGGCCATGGCGGCAGCTGATCTGATGGTCGTTGTCTTTGGTGTTGTTTTGGAAAGAATCAATGCTCTCTATTTGTATGCTGACTTCTTGATGAAACCTGGGCTGTGTGCTCTGGGACTTATTCTGGGGAGTGCAACCATGGATTGTTCCGTTTGGCTGACGGTCGCTTTCACTTTCGATCGCTCCGTGGCGATCTGCCTTCAGAAGCTACGGCCCCGATATTGTACGGAGAGAATAGCGACCGTGGTGATCGTGGCAGTGGCCGTAGGTAGCTGTGTTCAGACATTTCCATTTTACTTTGCAGGAGAACCAGGGGCGTGCATTCCCAAACCCGAGTACTATACATCATCCCTGTGGAGAGGTTACGAGTTATTTGATATCATCATGACCCCATTATTACCAATTGGTTTAATTCTGCTGTTCAATGTTTTAACCACCAGATCTATTATAGCAGCGAATATGGTTCGCCGTGGACTTCGGAGCAATACTGACAACAAAAGTGATCCAGAGGTTAAGAACCGGAGAAAGTCAATGGTTTTGTTGTTCTCTCTGTCCGGCAATTTCATATTATTGTGGATAACGAACATTGTACACTCCATGACCTGGGCAGCGGTAAACGTTCATTTCACAGACAAATATTACAACACGCCTTCATTTATCCTACAAGTGTTCGGGGATATGCTGATGCTGCTCAGTTCCTGCACCAACACGTGTATCTATGGACTGACACAGAGGAAATTCCGGGATGAGCTGAAGAATGGGGCGAAGTATCTGTTTACACTGAATGGGAAGCTCTGTAAATAAAATGTAAATGTAATTATCACAAATTGTGTTTTGTCATAAATATGTAGATATATTTGTATCGCTGTTCAGTGGCGTACTAATTTCTATTTTCACTCTATAACTCATTGTGTTTTGCATAGAAACGTGACCAGCGAATTAAGCAGCAACAAACTGATTATTATCTTTGCGCACCACGTGCTTATTTATACCTAAACATTAGATTAAATTCCTCTGTGGTAGATGAAGAACTGAAACTCAGAACTAAGAATGACGAAGTTCAAATATCAAAGTAGTTTTATAAAATAATACGCCGATGACACGAGATACGACAATGAACATGCAAAATCAGACAAAATGTACAAAGCACTGTGAGTCTGTAGAAATTTGTAAACGTTTAAATGCCGAATCTGGGGAAACTTTTACCAATATACCTGCAATACATTTGCAATATCTGGTCTCCAATCCAACCACATTACTCCGAACTCTGCTAACTTCTTTTCCATTGCGAAAGAGGTCGGAAGTCACAACTGCAAATTTCTCTCCATAGATGCTGCCTGAATTGCTTAGCTTTTTGCTGCGTGTATAAAAACTCGGCTGAATCTAAATGCATGCTGTACGTCAGTGACCCTTATGCATGTGCAGATATCAATCATGTCAGTGTCACGTGCTAATATTCAGTATTACGAAATCAACAGCTATGCATGTTGTGGAAGTGGGGTGTGATTGGGGACATCCTATTCCCTTCACAAACACGTAATCAGGATTGCAGGAATTCATGACCATGTAAGGGTTTCAGGCACCTGAAGGATCACCAGTGCCTTTCGTTATTACGTCCTTTTCCCGCGTTTATACAAACTCATTGGAATTATAGTACTGTGTCATTTAGTTTCCTTCCATTAAATCAGATCTAACTATGTTGTAGTCCAAGAGGTTCCGAAACTATTTATGCCATGTACTTTTACCATTAGCAGAGGGGTTCGTGGACACCAGAATGGAAACTCTATTGCAACGGAAAATATTACTGTTGAATCTTGCATTATATTTAATAGATTTCAAAGCACAGCATGTTCTTTTTTTACATTTTGTGAGCAAGGGACGGAAGCATTCCTTCATTGCCTGTGTGACCACTGTAGCTTTGCCACAGATGGTTATTTAACTGAGGAGCAGGAGAGAACATTACGCGTATTTTCCCGATTTCTTTTATAATTGAAACGTGAGCAAGTATTGTGTTGCAACTGTTATGAGTGATGAACAGTTCTGATGGACAGTGGGGTGCAGAGTTACCCATCACCCCCGCCCCGTGAACCACGAACCATTACTGTTGCTATGCTGCTCATGAGAGAGAGAGATGGAAAACATGCAAGAGCATCTGCTACAGATAAGAGAGGGGAGACAGACTGTTGATTTACTGTATTATGACTTCTGCAAGGGTTATTTATCTTCTACTATTTTGCTCATTAACATTCCTCAGTGGAATGCAGGAGTGCGCTGGTTTGACGGACACAGTCATTCAAAATTGATTGATATCTGAGTAGGGATAAAAGACAGGTCTGGAGAGACACCCTTCAGACACACCAGGAGACACACTAGTGGACACTGATTGAGTGTTGGAACCCACAAGGAAAGGTTGGGGCATCGGAGACCGAACCAGGAGATCGGTCAGTTAAACTCACAGTGTTACAGCAGGGCCGGTGGAGACTTGAGTGTGCGTCCACTCATGCCAGAGTGACGAGTCCACCACAGAGGAACGGTCTAGCTGAATGACAGAGGGGTCATAACTGAATGGCCACAACGACCCGACGGATTTAGAAAGGAGTAAAAGGTTTGCCTGCCGCAGCAGTTGCTGTTACATCTCTCTCTCTCTCTCTCTCTCTCTCTCTCTCTCTCTCTCTCTCTCTCTCTCTCTCTCTCTCTCTCTCTCTCTCTCTCTCTCTCCAACGATTACAACACAACAACCATAACTACATCAGCACTCATGAACTGAACTGAACTTTATACTTTTCTATAACAATTCATTTGCCCCTAGACATCGATAGAGCTTGTTTATTATTGCTTATTATTATTCCTACACTTTTAGGTTTATTATTGCTAACTTGTGTTTTATATATATATATATATATTCATTAGTGGTATCGTTTTGCTTATTTTACTAATAAACACTTTTGAATATAGTACCACCAGACTCCAACGGATTCTTCGTTCTCTGCTGGTCTGACACCCAGTTACGGGGTATGTAACACAACACCCGAGTGCAAAATGTCCTTCCATATCCGGACAAAGTTCTCCGGCGATAAAGACCCCAGACAAATCCTAAAGAAGGGGCTCGATCAGAAACATCGACTGTTTATTCAGCTCCAACATTTTGAGTGAATTTCACTAGATCTCCGTCATCTGCGTTATCTCTTAAATTTGAGATATAATCGGCATGATAATTGTTTGATGTAGTAGGCATTCTGTATGAATCATTTATCACCGAGAGCGGCCATTTCAAGCGCATGGCTTTGCGTCTTTCTCTGTCCGGGTGTTATTCTCTGCCTCCGGGATGAACTAAATGCCGATCAGTCTGTACGTAATTAGCAGTGTTCTCCTCTTACCGAGGAAAAAGGCCTGGCAGCACAGAAGTCTTTGGAAAACATAACCACCCTCCTAATTTCCAGAATTAAGTTGACAGCCCAGGCTGTGTTTTCTCCCTACAAAGGACCAACCGTTTACTTCTGCATTTTGTACGAGTTTTGAAGAATCACGGCGAATTTGAAATTGAGACAGAAAAGATGTTAAAGAACCCTCAATTGCCCGCCACTGCTGAACAAGACAGATTCTTGATCAAAATCTGATTTCAATTGAAATGCATTGATACAACGTTCCCTGAAATGCAGATCATTAGAAATAGCTCCTGCGAATTGAATCGAGTTAAAGCAATGATGCTGCTCTCTGGGACAGTGATTATAAATTTCTGCAAATTTGCTGATATTTTGTTCCACTCCTGAAGCTGAAGTGACCTGAATTGATAAAGTGTGACTGTATTACACTTTATTTAATACTGAAGTTATTAAACAAACTGTGTTAGTTTGAGATGCACCACCGTTCTGAGGTGTTGTGTCGTTCGTATAAAATCCATCACTATTAGGAGCAGATAATTAGGCGTGATTAAATTTTGTTTATTTTAGAGGAGGGGAAAGGTGATAGATGAATCCAGGTGAAAGGCGAAGAGCTGGAGCGGAAGAAATCTGATAAGAGAGCACAGTGGAGTGCAGGAAAGCTGGAAGTAGTTAGGGACGCCGTGTGAGGTGATAAGCGGGTGAGAATAGCCCAGAGTGGGGAATAGAAGGAAAGGGAGAGGGGGGGGGGGAGGGATCTCTTTTTATCGACATTCATGACACCAGGTTGGAGGCCACCTAGACGGAAAATAAGTTGTCTCTCCTGCCTCTTGAGGTCAGCCTCACTGGGGCACAAGAGGAAGCAATGGACGGAACATGTCGGATCGGGAAAGGGAATCAGAATTAAAATGTTTGGACGCCGGGAAGCTCCGCTTTTCACGGATGGGGCGGTGGTGCTCGAGGAAATCAGCCCCAGTTTATCCCGGGTCTCTCCAATGTAGAGAAGGCCGCACTTGGAGCACCAGACACAATGGACGATCACAGCAGATTCGCAGGTGAAGTTTTGCCTTACCAGGCAGACTGTTTGGGCCCGGTCTGATGGTGAGGGAGGAGATGAAGGTGCGGGTGTAGTACTTTGGGTGCTTGCAGGGATATGCACCGCGAGGGAGATAGGTGCCGAGGGCTGAATGAAACAGGGCGTCATGGAGGGAGAGATCCCTGTGGAAAGCAAGAGATGGGAACGGGAGCTAGTGATATCTTTGTTGGTAGCATCACTTTAAAAATGGGATCATCCCATTCACGCTCACCAAGTTTTCCGCCACTTTACCGGCGATGGACTTCCTACCATCCCATGACGTTGCGCACCCCAAAAAAAATCATTATTTTCAACTTCCGCCATCTCCAAAGAGATCGTAGAAACAATCTTATTTTTACCTCTACCCCCAACCACACTCCGCTTTTCACAGCGATCGCTTCCACCGTTATTCAATTGCCATTCCGTCCGTCACCATTCATCTCCCTCCCGGCGCTTACCCCTGCAAGCGGCCACAGCGCTACACCTGCCCATCCACCTCCTACCCCACCACGGTCTTTGTCCCCAAGCAGCCCTTCCAGGCGAGGCAACAATTTACCTACGAATCCACTGGGATAGTCTGTGTGTCCAATGTTCCCGAAGCGGCTTTCTCTACATTGGCGAGATTCAGCGTTAATCGTGGGACATTTCGTCGAGCAGCTCAGCTCCATCCGCCAAAAACAGATCTTCCCGCAGGCCAAACATTTTAATTTCGCTTCCTACTCCTGTTTGGACATGTCGTTCCGCAGCTTCCTCTCTTTTTCTATGATGAGACCATCCTCAGGGTGGAGGAGCAACAACCTATATGTTGTCTGGGTAGCCTCCTCCCTGACGGCATGAATATCGAATCTCCTTCCGGTATAAATAATGATCACCCTTCTCCTTTTGTTCTCTTCCTCAATCTGGCCTTTTACCTCTTCTCTGCTGCCTATCACCTCCTCGTCGGTCCTCACCAGCTTCCCTTTCTCGTAGGGTCCATTCTCCAGTTTAATCAGATTCATTCCTCTCGATCCTTTTCGTTTTCCTGTCAACCAGGCTTGATCTATTACCTTCCAGCTATCCGTCTCCTCCTCTGTTACCTTCTTTATTCTGGCGTCTCACCACTTCGTTCTGGAGGAGTGTCTCGGCCCGACACTTCGCCTGTTTATTCATTCCCAAAGATGCTGCCTGACCCGCCGAGTTCCTCTCGCAGTTTGTTTCTGTCGCTTTTAGTGTTTTTGTTGAGAGACATCGTGACGGAGCTGAAAGTCAAATGTGTCATTGCGATATTTTTGAGCCATTGATGCCTCTTGCATTTCACAATAATGAAGTTGAATTAAAAGCCGGGCGCCCCATAATGTTCATGTTATTAATGACTCTGAAAACCTGTACTCAGATAAAGCACTTTAATGGCCAGGAGCTTTCCATCCTTGCGGCTGCAAACATTTGGAACGAGTTACTCTCAGAAACATCAAGCTGTCATTGTCTCACGATGTGATTCTGAAGTGGTCATTGGTCTAATGATACATTAGTAGATTTGTAGGTGGACAGTGTGGGATTTATTTGTCAGTTTCATGGCTCCGATTTGTGACTATCCCATTGACGAGGTGAATGCTATGAGTGAGTTGATTAGGTAGTAGTTCGTTATAACATTGAAACTTGCAATGTGTTTGAACAACATTGCTTGATATTCAGGGTGTGTTCTCCAGTATTCTCATTTTGTTGGTCTGGCGCTAACATTTGGGATTATGTCACACCATGTATTTTGTTCTAGTCTACTTTATGTGATACATTCGAGAGGTTACCGAGTGTTTCAGCCTGCTGAAGGAAATGAGCAAAGTTCCGAATGACAATAGATGAGCTTGGCAGGGATCCTCAGGGAAGAGTGAAGGGCATAAAGTGTTGAAACTGGAGAGTTCTGTCCATTCATCCAGGGAGAATTTGGAGTGACACCGATAATCAATGGGCAACATTCTGATCTCCTTATTGAAAGGAGAAGAGATTGACGCTGGTCACGTAGGCCACCAGTGTGGAATCCATTTCACAATGAGTGACAGAGGAGAGTTCAGCACCTCCTCCGGCTGCTGCCTGAGCTCAGTCTGACAGACGAGGTAAAGAGCTCAGATGTTGCAGCACGTAGCACAGGTCATAAAGAATGAAGGCATTTTCAAACAATGTGGGACGTCCACCGCATGAATCATCTTGTTCCAGATAACCATCACCCCATACAATGTCCATACAGGATGAAATCTCCTGAGAGGACTAGCAGGTACAACCGAAGATTTTGTGAGGTCCCGCATCTTGGGGTCGCTGAAACTCTGACTACTACTAGAAGCCTGGAGTCTGCCGCGGGCTCTACTGGCCACTGAATTGTTCGTGATGGTGAAACCATCGAGCAGGACGACAACGAGGAATGGGATCAGAGTTGAAAATACAGAACGAAGGACACCCATTACTGTCCAAAATAGTGACACAAGTAACTCTCATCTCGACATGCAAAGGCATGTTAAAGGAAGGATATATATGGCCGACAGATAGCGGTTGACAGTTTCAGAGATTGCACTCTTTCCCCGCGATGGTATGACAATCGTCACCACGTTCACTGTGAAAAGCAGAAGTACAGAAATCATACATCAAACTGAGAGCCTGGGTGTGCCAATGTCTGTTTTATCGCCCCAATATATCAGCCACTATCGTTACAAGTGAATGGACAAGACATTGAACAGGTGCGGAAGTTTGAATAGCTTGGCAGCTGTCTGAAAGATGACGGGAGATGTGAAGTTGAGATCAGAAGGGGAATAGGTATTGGCTAAGACCCAGTTCATGAAGCTAAATGATCTACTATGCAATCAGAAGGTAGACATCCAAAAGTAGAATCCGCTTCGTCGAGTGTTACGTGTGGTCAGTGCTGAGGTGAGGATCAGAAACATGGACCCTGAGGAATGATGACATGAAACGAATTGATGCTTTTGAAACGTGATGCTGTCGACGAATGTTGAAGATCAGCTGGTAGAGTAAGTTTCAAATGAGAGGGTTTTGTCTGAAGTTGATAGACCACGGAGAGCTTTCTAAGCCCCTACCTCTCCTTGTATAGAAAACCTATCATCACCCACCCACCGTATTTTCCCACTCGTATTTGTTATTCACATCTTGGAAAAAAGGCACAAGCGGTTGAGTCTATCTTTGCCTCTTACGATCGTGCATAACTCTATCAAGTCACCTCTCATCCTCCAAAGAGATAATCCCAGGCTCGCTCCAGAGCTTTCCAATCCAGAACGAATCGATTTTTGCTTCGCAGTAGCAACGTATCTAACCAGATCCACATCTCTACCGTTTTCCGGAACTGTGCCAATGAATATACAATTTTAAGAGTTTAAACTTTCTTTCAAATACCCATACAGTGCCTATGAAAAGTATTCACCAACTTGGAAGTTCTTGTTTTATTGTTGTACAGCATTGTATAATAGTGGATTTAATTTGGATTTTTTTATCAGCAATAAACATAAAAAATTCACTCCATGTTAAAGTGAAAGCAGATCTCTAAAACGTGATCTAAACTAATTACAGATATAAAACTTAGCGTGACTGGGGTAGAAGAAAGAGAATGTGGGAGGGCGAGATTGGGGTGATATATGGGGAGGGGGAGCGGGAGAGAGAAAGGTGGCGAGAGTGATAGAGCTAGGTAGAGAGAGTGAGAGAGGGGAAGAGGGACATGGAGACGGAGAGAGAGAAACTGTGCAGAAAGCGAGTGTGGAGAGAGGGGGATTTGGGGGTAGAAAGAACCTGGGAGTGAGGTAGGAGAGAGCAATGTGCAGCGAGAGAGAGAGAATGACTGGAGGGGACAGTGGAGAACAGAGACAGGAGAGAGAAACCGTGTAGAGAGAGAGGCTGGGTGACGAGAGAGATTTCAAATGGCTGAAGATATAGGAGCCTGGGGGAGACCGAGATGCCCAGAGAGACACAGGGGGGAGAAAGTGACCAGGCCTGGGCAGAGATGTGGGAGACTGTGCGGACGTGGTAAGTCATGGATGAGGGGGTCTTGAAGAGTGAGTGAGTGAGTCAAAACCGAGAAAAATGTACCCTGAGGGTCTAGAGGGCTTTCCGCCACGCATAGCATTCTGGGACTGCAGTGCCACCATTGTAAAGTGGGGCCGAATAATCCAACCCGCATCTGCGCTCTCCCTCCCTCGTAACATTCTTCGCCACCGCTCTCTCTCTCTCTCTCTCTCTCTCTCTCTCTCTCTCTCTCTCTCTCTCTCTCTCTCTCTCTCTCTCTCTCTCTCTCTCTCTCTCTCTCTCTCTCTCATCTCCAACCTCCCTCCTTGTGGACGACATTTCCGAATATAACGTTTACAGTGCTGTATGCTGCTTTCGTCGTCGTCGTTAGGTCGCATCTGGAATTTCCAGCTTGCGAACGATTTCCCGCATGTCGCTCTGTCCCGACACTTGTCCACAACATCCCTAGTCTTGTCCAGCTTGGTCCAAACCTTGACGTTATCCAGCCACGTTGTTCTTTGCCTTCCTCTTAGTTTCTTTCCCTCCACCTTTCCACATAGCAAGTCCGACACGATGTTATCTCTCCACGATATGTCCACAATAAGCAACTTTTAACTTTATGATCTTTTCCAGCAATATCCGTGGTCTATCAACTTCAGACAAAACCCTCTCATTTGAAATTTACTCTACCAGCTGATCTTCAACATTCGTCGACAGCATCACGTTTCAAAAGCATCAATTCGTTTCATATCATCATTCCTCAGGATCCATGTTTCTGATCCTTACCTCAGCACTGACCACACGTAACACTCGAGGAAGCGGATTCTACTTTTGGATGTCTACCTTCTGATTGCATAGTAGATATTTTAACTTCATGAACTGGGTCTTAGCCAATACCTATTCCCCTTCTGATCTCAACTTCACATCTCCCGTCATCTGTCAGACAGCTGCCAACCTATTCAAACTTCCGCACCTATTCAATGTCTTGTCCATTCACTTGTAACGATGCCATCATGAGTGAGTCTTCAGTGTTTGTTTTGCTTACCACCATCGATTTTGTTTTCATAGGGTTGATTTTTAGTTCGCATTCAAGGCTTTTCTCATTCACTTTATTCAGTATAATTTGCAGTTCTGTCAGCTAACAACGCGGTTTCGTCCGCATACCTGATGTTTCCCACCTTCCGGCCTCCGATTGGAATACCTGTTTCCTGATGGTCTCATTCCCGGAATATCCATTCTCCGTAGAGGTTGATCAAACCAGGCGAGCCAACGCAACCTTCAGCAATATCCGCACACCTGATGTTTCCCACCTTCCGGCCTCCGATTGGAATCCCTGTCTCCTGATGGTCTCATTCCCGAAATATCCATTCTCCATAGAGGGTGATCAAACCATGCGAGCCAACGCAACCTTCAGCAATATCCGCACACCTGATGTTTCCCACCTTCCGGCCTCCGATTGGAATCCCTGTCTCCTGATGGTCTCATTCCCGAAATATCCATTCTCCATAGAGGGTGATCAAACCAGGCGAGCCAACGCAACCTTCAGCAATATCCGCACACCTGATGTTTCCCACCTTCCGGCCTCCGATTGGAATCCCTGTCTCCTGATGGTCTCATTCCCGAAATATCCATTCTCCATAGAGGGTGATCAAACCAGGCGAGCCAACGCAACCTTCAGCAATATCCGCACACCTGATGTTTCCCACCTTCCGACCTCCGATTGGAATCCCTGTCTCCTGATGGTCTCATTCCCGAAATATCCATTCTCCATAGAGGTTGGACAAATCCGGAGAGCCTTCCGCCTGGTTTAATACATGCCCATGGTGATAGCCCATTTTCTGCCCTGACCGCCGCTTCCTGTTTCCAATACAATTTCCTTATTCTCCCATCCCAGATCGTACTTGTTCAGCATCTCTGTTACTTTCTCATGTCTTTCTTTATCAAAAACCTTTTCATATTCAATAAAGCATAAGTAGATGGTCTTTTGTGCCTCAGTGCATCTGTCCAGGAAGTTTTCCATCGCAAATGTTCCTTCCCTTGTTCCTGAGCCTTTACGAAAACCAAACTGTGTTTCTTCAGTTTCACCGCTGATTGTACCTTTCATTCTGCCGAACACTTTTTTCAACATTAACTTGACGCAGTGAGACATTATGCTTATCGTCCTGTGTTCGTTACATTTTATTGTCCATGGCTTTTTTGGTAAGTCGATAAATACCGATTTGAGAAAGTCCTCCGGAAGATTTCCTGTCATATAACTGTTGTTTAGTATCGCTGAAAGGTTCGATTTTCCCTTCGGGCCAAGTGATTTCAGAATTTGAGTGGAAATCTTATCTTCACCGGCCGCCTTTCTGACTTTTAGACTCCAAATCGCACTTTCCATCTCTGACATCAATTGTTTTTCTGCTGATTAGTCATTTGATTTGATTGTGGTAAATCCTCAATCCTGCTATCTTCAAATAATTCCGAGATGTATTAAACTCATCTGTCCATGATCTCTTCTTTATCATGGCATGGATTACCACTACCGTCTTCCATACACCCAGCTGATGGCACAGTCCTCCTTCATTTCCTCATATCCTTTGCCTGTTGGTGGAGGCCTCTATAATCATGACTTCGTTCATTCTGCTCAATTTCACCGCACTGTTCATTCATCCAATTCTCTTTCGCTTCTTTACATTGTCTTTCAATCAATCGGTGCAAGACTTTGTATCGTTCATTATCCCGATGTTGTACCTGATGCTGCTTTAGGTTGTGAAATCGCAGACCTGCGTTTTCCTCTTAAGAATATCCTCTCCTCACCAATACTCCTCGCAACGATCACGCGGCTGCACAAGTCAGATGGGTGGAAACGGATGAACCACAAATCAAGAAAACAACATTATGACCGGATTCTATTGTTCTACGGTTTCGCACGCTTCACTGCTACTAGATCTAAAGGCAAGCCTTGTACTTGTACCTCAGAGTTCCACACATGTGGACTCTCCATGATATCTTGCTCAAATAAAAGATTATCCAATTGAAATCTGGTGTCGAATTTCATTTTGAAATATCTCTGACAAATTGCTGTAGTCCAGCAGGATCCCGACAAAACGGGGTGGCCCGATGGAGTAACTGAGAGTCGCAGAGGCAATTTCGAGTTCGCCACCCTTTGGGTGTTCCGCTCTGTGCCTCCCTGATCCTGGCCCATGACCGGGTAGAAAGGATGGGATCGGCGGAACCAAGTAGGAAAGACCACAGTATTATGTGAAGTATTGTCTGAAATAAGGAGATCCGGATCCGGATCCTAGTCCCACCCAAGATATTCTCCGATTAGTAAATAAAACCAATAGATATAAATAAGACTTGAAGAGAGGAATGTAACAAAATTTCTTTCGCGCTTGTGCCTGCGACTGACTGTCTTTCCTTTGCAGGACCAGGTAAGTAGATTGAAGTAGGATGGGAAGTAGTACAGTAACGTTGATCAGGAATGCGGAGGAGTTGAGAGAATTCCCTGTAAAGATAAAGATGAAAACAAGGTAAGTAGATTGAAGGAAGATGATAAGTAATGATAGTAATGTTGATGAGTGAAATGCGGGGAGAGTTTTATCTGTAAAGGTAAAGAAGAAATCAAGAAAGAAGCATCCGAATGTTGAACGAGGAAAGAAACCACTGGGAGATCCGCTGGTGTCTCCCGGCTGATGAGGTCTGGTTGGAAAGTGGGTATACTAGCCATGTGATTCCTTTTACTAGTGGCTTGTGTAGTTGGACCAAAGGACGGTGGCTCTACGGGGATCATTTTAGTTAAAGTATATCAAATATTTTCAACAGGAAACTGGTAGCGGAGACGGAGATCCTACGTGGGATTATGATTATATAAAAACGTGCTTTGACTTATGCACTTAACTTTGTTTATTGGTGCCTGTCTCATCGGAGGATGTTGTCCTTGCTTTGATAAGTGGTTGTGTGTTGTGTATGTTCTGTGTGCGCTGCTGTGCTTCACACCCTGGGTCGGAGAAACGTTGTCTCGTTTGTCGGTGTGCGTGTGCGTAGTTAAATGACAGTAAACTGGACTTGAGTTGAATAAGTGCTGGAGTCATCTAAGAGACACCAAACTCCGAAACAACAACAACAACAAAAAATAGACTGACTGACTAAACAATGTCCAAACAAAAGAAAGTGGAGGCGTCTCAATGTTTATGTCCTCACCTAGACAGCCTGTGACCAGGCCGGAATCAGGTCTGGACAAAGTTTTCATGTCAGCAGAAGCGATACGACAGAATCAAACACCCCGAACCCGCTCAGTCAAACGAAGCAGAGGAGCAGGAGGGGGACAAACAGCAAGACAAAGAACTATGCAAGGAAAGATGAGCCCAGTTTTAAGGTCGCTTCTGAACGGTCGAGGGGTCTCAAAAAAAGGACATGTCTATAATTTGCGTATTGGAACAGGAAACGGGGAGAAATAAGAAAGAAGCGAATTCAGAACTCGATCTTGTTACAGAATATCCAAAAAAAAAAAATATTATTGGCACCACCGCAGTAATTGGGCTATAGACCCCGTATGAAGTTCGGGCTATGGGACAAATTTGTGAAATTTATAACTCCTTGCCTGGAAATGTTGAGATGTTCTGAAAACTTGTGTGCGGAACCGACTTGGACTGAAGTACAAAGCGCGTTTGAATTCCCCAGAGGAATAGAGGGGGAAACGATAATGATGGATCTTCCGTTACCATGGGGACGTGGTTAAAGGGGACCGTGTTCGACTGCCCGAGTGGGGCAATCAGTCAGCAGAGTGATTTTGGAGAGGGAACCTACCCGAGTGGGGCAATCGGTCAGCAGAGTGATTTTGGAGAGGGATCCTACCCGAGTGGGGCAATCCGTCAGCAGAGTGATTTTGGAGAGGGATCCTGGTGCAGGCAAAAATCAGAAGACAATATAACTGACTTCATTTCCCGTTTCCCTGACACATGATAGAATTGCAGAACAACTCTGCGCTGCCAAAGACAGAATTCAAAAAAACACTTGGACTAAGATTTTAACCAACGACAGCTTATCCTGACATGCCGACCTCTGAAGCATTTCCATCGCACCGCCCGATACACTGAAACATCTCAGCCGAGCGATCACCAGAAGCTCCTTTCTGTGCGTAACAGAGCAGAAACTCTTTCTTTAACTGGACACATCTATTATGGTCCAATGGACAAAGTGGCAGTAGGGTTTTTGAGTGAACAACAGAATCAACGAGTTGAATTGCCAAACTCAGCCCCTCATGTCACTATAGTCAGAAAAGACTGCAACTTCTCAACTACTCGGACCCGTGCGTCAGACTTTACTGGAGTTAAACGGCACACAGTGTCTAACTCTGCCTAATACTAACGCTGCTCTACAACTCCATTCCGCTCAGGCTGGATGTATAATATTTCCTTCTTCATCGTTAAAACAAAGTTTGTCATCTTTGCTCCCCCTGCTTTGCCTGAGCATGTCGTACACGCGTGGCTTTCGCAGGCACCTCCCTCTCGGTGGGCGATAAACAAACATCACGAGGGGCTTGTACATTCCGCCCCACCACACGAAGACTCTATACATAGAAACATAGAAAATAGGTGCAGGAGTAGGCCATTCGGCCCTGCGAGCCTGCACCGCCATTCAGTCAGATCATGGCTGATCATCCAACTCAGAACCCTGTACCTGATTTCTCTCCATACCCCCTGATCCCTTTAGCCACAAGGGCCATATCTAACTTCCTCTTAAATATAGCCAATGAACCGGCCTCAACTGTTTCCTGTGGCAGAGAATTCCACAGATTCACCACTCTCTGTGTGAACAGGTTTTTACTCATCTCGGTTCTAAAAGTCTTCCCCTTTATCCTTAAACTGTGATCCCCTCGTTCTGGACTTCTCCAACATCGGAAACAATCTTCCTGCATCTAGCCTGTCCAATCCCTTTAGAATGTTACACGTTTCAATAAGATCCCCCCTCAATCTTCTAAATTCCAGCGAGTATAAGCCTAGTCGATCCAGTCTTTCTTCATATGAAAGTCCTGCCATCCCAGGAATCAATCTGGTGAACCTTCTTTGTACTCCCTCTATGGCAAGAATGTCTTTCCTCGTGCTTTTATATACACGACAGATCATGTATACGGCTACATGATTTGTCACTGGAGACAATGTAAAGCATGAAACCTGTCATAAAGCACTATTCGATCAGGAAGGGCTTGTATCAACCTGCAGTCCCGGCAATTCTCTTAGTTTACCAGTTCCAAAAACAGGTCGTGATAATGAGTGACTTTTTTTTTGCAATACTTAAGGGCGATTAGCAGGATAGCATGTGAAGGGTTTACTGATGGCAAGTTATCAGAACGACACGGGACCGCAGAGAACCCAGTGCATAGTGCTCTGCACAATTACCAGCAGTTGTGAGAGGCATACCTAGGTGTCCAACATCTGTCACCGATACTACAATTAAAAAACATAGAACATAGAAACCTACAGCCCATTACAGGCCCTTCGGCCCACAATGTTGTGCCCACCATGAAACCCACTCTAGAAACTGCCATGGATTTCCCCAGTGCATAGACCTCTACTTTTCAAAGTTCCATGTACCTGTCCGAGAGGCTCTGAAACACCCTATTGTATTCGCTTCCATCACCGCCGCCGGCAGTGTATTCCACGCACCCAACACTCTCTGTGTGAAAACTGAACTCTGACATTCCCTCGGTACCTATTTCCAAGCACCTTAAAAGCATACCCCGCGTATTAGTCATTTTGTCCCGGGGAAAAAAAGCCTCGGGTTATCCACAGGATCAATGCCGCTCATCACCTTATACATATAATTATGGTAGAAACGTCCGATCCTATTAAATGGGATCTCGCTGATGAAGTGTGTCGGCCCGGAACATTGACTGTTTACTCTTTTGCATAGATTCTGCCCGGCTTGCTGAGCTCCTTAGGATTGTGTGGGTATTACTTTGATTTCCAGCGTCTGCAGATGTCCCCAGTTTGCGATTAGACGTCAACAGTCAACAACATTGGAAACTGCGCTGCCTTCACCAGGCAAAATTAACCCCGGGTCATTACCAACTCCGGAATGCGAAGCTCTTGTCATTTAATCTTGCCAGGCAATTATGTTGTAGTCTTTAAGCCACTCAATCTGATTGGGAGATAAATTGGACAAGACTAGAATGTCGTCGCTTGGGATTCACGCTGCTTTTGTGCTCACGGTGGCCAGAGATTGGACATAATCCTTACGTATCACTCGAAACATTATTTCTGATAAAGCGTTGAGTTAGTATTAACTGGCGTGAGATGCATAAATCTATTCTGCGCTCGAAAAGGTATCTGCCGTGTCGACTCTTGCTTCCGTCAACCCCGGGCGAGGAGAATCACCAGTGTTGTATAACGCTGATCGGTGGCAGGACAGACATCAGTGAGACGGAACTGGAAATGCAACAGAGTGAGTAATGTTCCGTCAGAAAGCGGTAAAACATCTTTTAAAGTAATTTTAATTCGGATTTCCGGTATCATTCTTTTATTTTTCATACATCGATAAAACTTCCAGGTAGAGCTTAGTTAGTCGAGAGAGAAAAAAATAAACAAAAAACTTTTTCCTGTTGCTCTTGACGTTCATTAAATTTCAGCGTACTTTGGTGATCAATATAAATATATGTTCCTGTAATGAGATATACTTTGCTCAGTACGCGACCGGACGGAAGAGTGGTCAGAGAGAAAGAGAACAGAGGGAAACAGAGGGAAAGAATCAGACTGTGACGGGGCCTCGGGATGTGAACAGAGATAAAGCCGGAGAGATGCGGGGACAACGAGGGAGCAGGTCGGAGATGGAGATGGAGTTGAAAAAGAAGGAAAATAACGCACACACGCTCTGTTCCAGCCCGATCATGTTTCCCTCACGGTGAAACTCACTCGTCTACAATGAGATTAGATTTTGTTCAAAACGGGACCGGACTTGTGGACAGAGAGAAACAGGCAACAGAGGAAACAGATTTTCACGGGACCACCGAATGTGAACGGAGATAAAGAGGCAGATAGGAAAGGACAAAGCGGAGCAGTCCGGAGATGGAAAAGGAAAGAAAACACACACACACACACACACACACACACACACATACACACACACACACACACACACACACACACACACACACACACACACACACACACACACACACACACACACACACACCTCCGCTATGTTTCAGTCTGATCACGTTCCCCTCACCGGCGTGGGGGAAGGAGTGAGCGAGGACAACGTGAGAGATATTGGGAGTAAAACACCGTGAGCGTCACTGAAAAGGATGAATCAGAAACAACGGAGAGAATGGAGAAAAGGGAGAGGATTCTTCCTAACTGGACCAACCCAGAGTAAAACGCTGTCAGATGTAAGGGAGTTTATTAAAATAAAACGGGCAGGGACTGACTATAGACCCTCCATCGGGGTGAATTACAGCTGAGGTGACCGCTACATATTACATATTTGATGAAGGACACATTTCACCTGTACGGGCTAAACAGTGAGTGAAATATATCATCACAAAACACATGCGTATTTCAGAGCGCTCAGTTGTTACCCGTGGTTCTACATATCGGAAAGTGGATAGATTATGGAGGAAACATGGTGTTCGACTGAAATCTCTGGCAGAAACCAACAAGTGGCTCTATGTTTTGAGGCATTTGGTTAACAGTTTTAGCGGGTATTTCACCGCGTTTTTCAGCTCCTCTCTGAACTTGCTCTGAGTCACGGCGTAAATACATGTGTTGGTGCAGGAGCTGACGATCTGCAGAATCGTCGCCGTGGATTCTGCGATATAAATCGGATCCGTGTCCGTGTCACGAGGGATGTTTGCAATCAGTACGTAAATATCAAAAACCAGCAGTGTTAACCACAGAAATATAAAACTACCGGTTACACTGAATAGTAAAACGACCGATTTCTTTCGGTTCTCCATCTCCGGGTCCTTGTCATTCTTTCCGTTACTGCGGCCCCGGAGCCCCATCCGGACTTTATTAGCGGACAAAATCCGTCTAACTGTCAGAGCATTGAACAATAAAATCAGAATAAACGGGAGACAAGGCATGTAAATGCGATGTATCATAATAAGTGCGGCCCACGAGGGAGAAGTATAGAAGCTCTCTTTGGTGGCACAGCCATAGAAAACTCCATCAATTATCACCACAGGCTCCAATGTAAAGTAGAAAGGGATACTTTCCAAACAGCCCAACACACTCACTGTCCCGATAACCACAGCCGCCGTTCTTTCGGGACAATATTTTGTTTTCAGCTTTTCACAACAAATGGCCACAAATCTGTCACAGGTGAAAGCGACTGTCAGTCAGACAGAGAACCCGGTGCTTCCTATGAGCAGGCAACGGGCGACCCTGCAAACGGGAGTCCAATGGAGGAAGGAAGACCTAAAGTATATGAGAACAGTCCACCTCAGCAGAGGGTCAGAGATAACGACCAGGAGTTCGGCCGCTGCCATTCCCAGCAGTTAGCGAGTGATGCATTTGGAGAGACCGCACTTTCCTCGGGACAGGATAACAATCGCCATCGGGTTAACTGAAAGAGAGAGGGAGGGAAACAGAGAAATTACTGACCTGTCAGGGCAATAGAACAAAATTATTATTATTAGATTTCATCTTGTGTTTTTTTTATCCTGCTTCAAATGGTGGATACTGGACCCAGAACATATGAACTCGCTGACGGTGTGCAATATCGGCGTGACAGAGAACTCTCCGCGAGTTTTGTAAATGGGTTCAATCTGGGTGAATTCCCAAACCGACCAGATGACAGCTGGGTAAACGTTTCCTGGCCGCAGTAAGGAATGGGTCTGATATACCAACGTCACTGGTCTGAGCCGCACAGGAATGAAATGAAATCCACATCGGCGGTTCCCTCTGCTCATATTTCTAACATAATGAGCCATTTTCGTTGTTCCATCACCCAGTCAGGCAATTCATAGTCGATTCATACGGACGGAACAGAAGGTCGTCTGGCTCCCACGGATGCAGTGTAGCCCGGAGTCATCCTGTGCAGACATTTCGATTCACAATTATTACATGATACCGAGACAGCGGAGAGGATTTCAGTCAAAGGCAGCATCTCGGCTCCAATATGGAGCACTGCCTGCTACGAAAACAATGGGATTAATATTGTCAGCGCCTTCCGCCCGTGACTGAAATGCGGGATCTGGACAGGTGGCTGTGGAAACAAGTAGCGAGAGAAACACTTCAGAACATCGGAATTAACTCTCAGTTTCTGCCGTTTGCAGGTGTGACGGCGGCTTACCGGGAATTCCAACGGCTGAAATAACAGGGTAGTAAATGTCTTCAATCCGCCAGATTACTGGATATCCCATTTGAGTGACGCAGTGAACGCTATTGCTCTGAATTCCACAGCTCGGCAAGCCACTCTGGGCTGACGTACTGCAACAGGCTCTGATTTATACAGGGAATCGATCTCCAGTGACAAGGTCCCACCTCTGACCATTGTTATTGAACACACAAATTAGATCACCGGCAGTGTCTCAGATGTGAATTATGTGGGGATGTAACGCGAACACATCAATATCATTAGCATTACCTCAGTCAGATCCATTTGTGTAATTCGAGCAAAATGTGCAATGAGACCAGTAAGTGAGCAATCAGCTTCATTTACAACATTCCACAGTTGTATTGACAGAGATTCCAACTGTTCCCATTTTCCAACCTGAAACTTTCACTGTGGTTCTCTTTCCACAGGCATTCCGGAATCGATGTTTCCAGCATTTTCAGCAATTTTCACTGTTATGCCTGCTGTTTCATCGACAAATAGCTCCGGTTTCCCCTCAGTGTGCTCTGGATCCAGGGACACATGAAAACCCCTCTCAGTCTCCTCCCGCGGACTTTAATTTAATACCATTCACTTTTTCTTAATTCAGCAGTTCCACTCTGGCCGCTCAGACATCAAACCCATCCCACCCCGTCCGACGATGTGTCACCATATACAAAACATAGTCGTTGTGTACACAGACACTCTGTCCAGTTCTCCTTCAGACTTTCACTTTGGTTCTCTTTCCACAAGCAAACGGGAATCGGTGCTTCCAACATTTTGGACAATTTTCACTGTCACATCTATTGTTTCATCTACAAATAGACCTGGTTTCCCCTCAGTGTGCTGTGGAACCAGGGACACTCTCAGTCTTCTTCTGCAGACTTTCAGCTAATGTCATTCACTTTGTATTTTTTTTAAATTCAGCAGGTTCACTTTGACCGCTCAGCTGTTAAACCCGCCCCATTATGCTCCATTATGTGCCGACAGATATAAACATACCCGCTGTGTACACAGACACTCTGTCCAGTTTTCCTTCAGACCTGGACGGCATCGATGTTTACGTCAGTTTGATCACTTTCCCTGTATAATGTTTATTTTCGACACCGTCGATAATTCCAGAACTGTCCACGTTTCCCTCCAACTCTTAAACTATCTTCTCCACATCTGTAGTATCTGTGTGTACCTATGTTTATATGTATGTGTGTGGGTGTGGGTTTGTGCGTATGAGCGCGTGCGTGTTTTTATGTGTATATGTGTCTGTCTGTGTGTGTGTGTGTGTGTGTGTGTGTGTGTGTGTGTGTGTGTGTGTGTGTGTGTGTGTGTGTGTGCGTGTTTTATTGTGTGTGCGCATGTGTATGGATGTTTGTGTGCAACTCTTATATATCACAAAATTTATACGCATAAAATGTGTTGTTCGTGCTGTGGATTTTGAACAGTAAAGTGACGGACAAAGCCGCTGTTGAATCCGCCTGAGGAACAGCGAGATGCTGAAACACTGTGGCGTTCAATTAGCTGTAGGAATATAATGAGATGATAAGGCTTTCATTCACTGTCCTGTGGGTTCCGAGCACAACCACAACACGTTTCTCCATGGTGTAAATACCGGCATCATTTAACAAAATACTTTCTGACGTGTACAGATTCCATTCCGATATGATCTCATGGTTTAACATAAAAATACCCATGTCTTTGGCATTTCCTTTACAGTGTCCTTCGCAGGACCATCAAATAAAGCCATATTAAAAGTATTATGAACGCACACACAGACACACACACACACACACACACAGACACACACACACACACACACACACACACACACACACACACACACACACGCACACAAACACACACACATACACATAAACACTCTTACACACATGCACTCACACGCATGTAAACTTCCACATACACATATACACTATTTATGACATACACACGCACATACACGCACGCGCACACCGATACACTCTCTCATACTCACACACACTCTCTGTGCATTTCATACTGTATATACCAGTTTCTCCTCTAGTGCGGAAGTGTGGGGTACATTCTGTATCTGACAGTCTCTGCCACAGTGTGAGACTGGGGTTTCATCTTGTATTTCTCAGTCTATGCTACAGTGTGAGAGTGTGGGTTTCATTCTGTACCTCTCAGTCTCTGTTACAGTGTGAGAGTGTGGGTTTCATTCTGTAACTGTCAGTCTCTGCTGGAGTGTGAGAGTGTGGGTTTCATTCAGTATCTGTCAGTCTCTGCAAAAGTGTGAGAGCGTGGGTTTCATTCTGTATCTGTCAGTCTCTGTCACAGAGTGAGAGTGTGGGTTTCATTCTGTATCTGTCACTCTCTGTTACAGAGTGAGAATGTTTGTTTCATTTTGTATCTGTCAGTCCCTGTTACAGTGTGAGAGTGTGGGTTTCATTCTGTATCTGTCAGCCTCTGCTACAGTGTGAGAGTGTGGGTTTCATTCTGTATCTGTCAGTCTCTGATCGAGCGTTAAGTGTGTCCTCTCAGTCCTGTAGCCGGAAGCCACTGATTCAGTGGGAGCGGGTCTATTTTTTACCTTAATTCTCAAATCTAGTAACTGATCTTAAAGTAGTTGCTGTCTCCCCCGAGCTATTTTTGGAACAAGAGTCTCCTACGGTTGGTTTATGCTATAATTGTGAGATAGAGAGATCATCAATGAATAATGTCGGTTGTTCGGAGCAGTACATTCAGGATAATAGAGTCATGGGGCAAACAGACTATTCGGCCCGGCATCATTCTGCATGCTATTTCTTACACAAACAGATACAGCCAAATAGAACAGCACCTGGTCTGTAATTGTCTATGGCTTGGCAATGCAACTTCTTCAATGTTGATTGAAAATAAACACTTTAGATAAGTGCTGTAATTTAAATATATAAGTGAGTAAGTAAATTCATAAATTGATGGATATAAGACAAACAGAGGCAGAATGTTTCATATTCCAGCAGCATGTATATCAATAGATTTCCCTCAACAATTCTAAATTGCTTCCTTCACCGAGTATCTTCTCTCTTAAGAGTTTGCGGATTATTTTATCCGTCCCTCAATGTGCACAACTGTGTGAGTTTGTTCCAGTGATGTCCCACTCATAAATGATGTAATATTTATTTTGATTTTCTTATGTGAGCTTCAGATTGGTCTGTATCGCGTCATCCATGTTTTATTGATTCCCATCCTCATACAACTCCCGACCATTTCTGCTTTCTGCAGGGATGACACCCTATGTGACTTCCTTGTCCCTCCCCACCGATCTTCCTCCTGGCACTTATCATTACAACTGGAACAAGCGCAACATCTGCCCTTACACCCCCCCTCCCTCAGGCCCCAAACAGTCCTTCCAGGTGTGGCGACACTTCACCTGCGAGTCTGTTGGTCATCTAATGTATCCGGTCGTTGAGAGCTCCTATATATCAGTGAGACCCAGCGTAGATCGGAAAGCCCCTCCCCCTCGTCGAGCACCTGCCACGAAAAGCGGTGGCCTTCCATTTCGATTCTACTTCCCGTTCCCATTCTGATATGCCCGTCCGCGGCCTCCTCTACTGCCAAGGCGGCGACACACAGATTCGAGTACTGACACCTTGTATTCCGTCAGGGTAGCTTCCAATATTATGGCATGAACATCCATTTCTCTAATGGCTGGTCATTGCCCACACTCACCCCCACAACCTCTTCACCATTCCGCATTCATGTCTCCCTTTCACAACCCCTTACCTGATTATCCCCACAACTTATATATAAATGACAATACCTCATTTCCTGAATTAATGGAAAGGCTGAACTGCTGGGAACAACAACGTTTTTAGGAAGTTCAGTTTATTCATGCGCTTGTAGAGCAGGTGTGGATTTATTTTCGGAATGTCAAAATTACTTGACCCTTTCGACCGAGCGGTAGAGACTTCTAAAATGTTTCAAAACAAAAGTAGCGGGGGAGATCAAAAGAACTTCCAACTGCTCTCTGAATCTGGTCTGGGTCACTCCGTAGATAAATGTATTCGTGCAGCTGCTGAAATTCTGAATCACAGAACCCCAAAACTGTGCCTGAAAAAGCCGAATGGACCTTTCCAGGTCTGTGTAGAGGCATCGCATGAGAATGAAGACCAGAGTGGTTGTCGCCCAACAGAGAAGGAAACTCGCCGACAGGCTGAAGAGCAGAATGATGGATTGTCTCCGACTCTGCATCTCCGGATCCCGGTGTTTCCCGCAATTTCCCCGTTCCTTCAGCCCCCTGCGGACTCTGCTCGCCGCCAGTATCTGTCTGACGGTCAGAGCATTGAGGGTCAAAATGAGGAAGAAAGGAAGTAACGGATTCAACAGACGGTCCACCCAATAAAACCCCTCAAACGATGGCGAGAAAGGCACTATGGGTCTACTGAAACAAATCCAATTACCCCTCACCAACAACGCTATTCTTTCCATATACATGAAATAAAATGGTATGTTTTTAAGAAAGAAACCGAGAGATAGTGCGCCCATCACCATACCCGCAATTCTGGGTGTGCAGTATTTTGCTTGAAAAGTAGGCGAGCAAATGGCCACAAAGTGATCGAAAGTGAAAGCGACAGTAAACCACACGGAACAGTCAACGGCCACGTGACACCGGACGTAGTGGACAAGGCAGAACGGAGCGTTGTACAGGACTCCGTCACGAAATCCGTATGCTCGACCCAGCTGGTAAAACAGGACTTCGATAATCACCAACATTAGATCCGCCGCAGCCATCGCCATCAGGTAGCGCCTGACGCATTATGAGAGACCGCAGTTTCCTCGGCAGAGAATGATGATCGCCACAAGGTTAACTGCAGTGAGACAAAAACGACCAACATTAAGAATTTAACAAAACCAAACACATTTTGCGTGAAGATACAGCCATGATCTGTTCGCTTGAAGTAAAATCCGTTGTTCATCTCTGCTGGACATTATCAGTGGAAGTAAAGAATACCTGTGTTTTTGCGGTTTGTTTGAAAGCCTGACCGCAGCACAAAGCGCTTTACAGGAGCACCTGCTGCTTTGTCTCCTCACGTTCACCGATGCAGCAGCGATGAGTAGAGTCCAAGAATGATAGATCTCAGAAACGATCCCTTCGGCCCATATCTCCATGCCATCTGAGGCCATCTGAGGCCATCCAAGGCCATCTGAGCTGCTCGCGTTCGTTCGCTTTTGGATCACATCTCTCTAAGGCTTTCACATTTGCCAAATTGCCCAGGTGTATTTTAAATATTGTTAATGACTCTCTATCGCCCATTTCCTTTGTCAGGCTGTTCAATACCCAGAGCAACTTCTATGTGAGAAAACGTCGCTCGGAATCCAGCTACATTTCTGCCCTCTGATCTTAAATCTACCCCCTTTTGTTCACGATCACCCAACCACACGGAGATGAATGACTGTATCTATACATTATCATAGCTTTATGCATCTTTTATGGTGAAATGGAATCCTACTGCACGGCCACGCCGTTGGAATTCCTGACTTTAGACGAATCTCTTACACCCTTTCCTAACAAGCCGGCCTCGGTGACGAAGCACATGACACTACTGAGTTGCTGTCAAACCTCATTTGTTTCACAAATGTCCTTTAGGGATGGAGAACATTCGCCTTTTTCTGGATCTTATGTGACTGTAGACCCAAGATTGCGGTGGATTGTTACGTTAATCATCCGATCGGGAAAATTAGAGAGACGGTAATAATATCAGAATTGCCTGTGATGCTCACTTCCCGTGAACCTGAACCAGAAAAGGGAACAGAATTTCACAAGTTGAAATCAAAGTTATTTACTGCCAGTGTAAACTTTAATCTACTGCTCACGTGACAGGGTTGGAAGGAATGAGGTCCGCTAATGACGGGAGGTTATGCTGGACATGGGTTGTTTGTGTTGTGTCTGTACAATTCGAGGTCTCACGTCACAAATGAGAAGACTACAGGCAGTTCCAGTGACAAGTCTGCATGAACCAGGTTAAAATATTAACAGGGCAGGAGATTGAGAGGAACGAGACGGCATTTTAGGGATTTTTAATAAACACCGATTAAAATCACATCAGCAGTAGCAGAGAGCGGCTGGAGGTCTCTGCTTCCGTATAAGTAATCGAAAGGCACTTACCCGGGATGCCGACAATTGTAATCACTGTGTAACAAATAGCCCTGTCTTCAGGCATTGTTAATCCAAGGCTGTTAGTATTTGCAATTCTTTTCGGAATATTCCCAATTTCTAAATATCATAAAAGTTGTAAATAGCCACTAAGTAAACTCAAACAGTTATAACAACGCCCAGAGAGCAAATTTCTTTTATGTCTGCAGAGTAAAACTTTTCACGGATCACACGTTGTTGAGAGTCCACCGCGTCTGGATGTTTCCGTCCTCAGTGTAGCTGAAGCACAGAATGGCATTCTTTCTTAGAATAATCAGTTACTAATGATGAAAACAACTTGTACATTACTACTATTTACTACAAATAATTACTACTAATTAGCAATTATTTCTCTGTTTTAGCGAACCATAATGCCAATGGGGAAATAATACGCCTTATTTCATTGAACTGAAAACAACACCAGTCTTGTAGCCTCAAGGGACGGCTAACGCTAGAACTACATCACCTTTGCCCAGTAACTCGTTTTATTGCACATGTTAAATACAGCAAAATAATACAGAAAGACATGGCAAAAGTAAAGGCAAACAAATGAGGTAACAACAAATTTCACTTTTGCCCAGTAACAAGCCTTATTGCATTCGTTGTATCTGTCGTCCCTTTCATCGGTGAAGACACAATGGATGTAGGAACTGTTTCCAGCGTCACCTCTCTGTGGGAGTAGGGAAGATGTTGTGCAGTGGTGCATTGGGGCCACCCGGTGGTCCGTGTGTCCGTGTGTGTTGCTATTGTAGTGGCTGTGAAGCTGGTATTGTGGCGGTGAAAAGTACTCGGGATGAGCCATCATATTACTCATCACTGCAAATCCCTCTGCAACAGAGTCAGTCAGTTTTTCAATGTTCGTCATCAGTCGGGTCATACAATCCGTGAACTCCCTGTCGGTTGCCTCCATACGCTCCGGTGTTTGCTTTTTTTAAGTCCTCCTGCGTGAGAGCCAACAGCTGTCCGTCGTTTGGCAATTTCATTTTAAGTTTTTCTAGTCGCACCAACGCGCACCAAATCCTTCACGGCGAGGTTCGACACCAAACATGTCGCTTGATTTCGGTAAATGTGGCCTGCGCATGCCCAGTAGGAGAAGATTCGCCCAAATAACCATTTTAATGTGGACGGAGGTACTTTCAAAAACGCCTCGGGTGGACGCCTATAGTTTTTACACGAAACCGGCGTTTTCAATATTATCCGGTATAATGATTCACGTAGCTTATGATTCACTTACATTGCACCGGTGACTTTTTCCTGCAGATGATACATTGACATTAATGTTTTGTACTTTTTGGCGCAAACCCTCACTGTTTGCACTGTCACCGAGTCAGTCACAAACACAGATGTTGGCAAGTATGTGGCGCGAAATGCAAACCAATGACCCCAGCATAACAGACATTATCCGCTGCTGTACCCGACAGAGAGAAAAAATAGAAAGCATTGTATCAACATCAGTGTAAATGCAAATAAGTACCAGTGAAGATATTACAGAGTCACCAGGTTGGATTTCAGAAAGAAATTGATTCGGGGGAAAAAGTGCGTATAAAGCTGCTAAAGTTACGTAAGTAAGTGTGTACCTCTAATATACATTATAACGTGTCTGTATAAAATTTCCTACTCGTTCTGTGGATTTTGAAACGATGAAGTAACGGACAAAGCCGATGATGAATCCACTCGAGGAACAGTGAGATGCCGAACTTCTGTGGCGAGCAATTCGCTGTAGGAATACAATGGGCTGATAAGGCTGCCATTCACTGTCCTGTGGGGTACGAGCACAACCATCCACACGTTTCTCTCCGGTGTGAATACCGGCATAATTTAACAAAATACTTTCTGCCATCTATAGATTCCAAACGGATTCTTCTCATGGTTGAACGTAAAAATGCCCGTGTTCTTGGCATTACCTTCGCAGTGCCCTGCAGAAATAAATGCAGAACCGAAAAGTAGGGCCACACCATCACATAAAACCATATTAAAGACATTATTAGCACACACACACACACACACACACACACACACACACACACACACACACACACACACACACACACACACACACACACACACGCACGCACACACAGCCCATACACACACACAACACACACACACACACACACACACACACACACACACACACACACACACACACACACACACGCACACGCGCGTGCGCAGGCAAATGAGTATCAGCACGCGCATTAAATTCTTTGTCGATCTCCCAGTTCATGCCTTTCTCCTCCCAGTCGGAACGCGTTGAATACGATATTTCACGGTGGAGTCAGAATATCGATTAAAGGATTGAAGAAACAAAAGCGACATTGAAACAGCTGCAAGGCCATGTTGTAGAAATAAGGATTATTCACAGTAGAATTAAAGAAGAAGAACAATAAAGTGTGTAACACTTACCCAACAGGCTGGTATATGTCTAGGGAGAAAAGAGATCCAGCCACACACCAACCCACTTCCCGTACACGCAGGTGCTGTGAGAATCGCGTTCATGCCTCGCGCCCGCCAACAGTATCAAACCCACAACAAATACCGTTATGAAATACACTTTAAAGAGTTTACTAAAATTAAAAGAGTATTAGGCAGTACAATATATATATACAAGAAAAAAGCAAAAGGCGCCAACTTATCAAAGTTCAGTCAGTTTAGTGCACATCGGTGGAGCTCATCCAGCGAACCACTCGACCCCTCGGTCGTTGTCCTCCCGAAACTCCCACTTCGGACTCCCCGGTGGTCGTCCGAGCGCACGTTCTCCTTCCTCGGCGTCATCCTCCGGACTCTCCTCACACCCCAAGCCCGCGCAACCCCTCCCCCAAGTACCCAGCCTCACAAAACACAGTAACATTCCGCATTGATTAACAAATGAATACAATTACCATATCAGCCATTCCAAAGCGAAACAACGGCAAGAGAAACTTTTAACAGACAAAGAAGCATTCCTACTCGTAAGAAACCAAAGAAGTCCTTTTTAGTAACATACACAGGACATTGTACAAGTGGGAGAACAGAGTAATAGGATTGAGCATGCAGTTGATTACAAGGTAAAAATGAAGAGAGGGTTACAGTGCTATAGTGTGAGAGTGTGGGTTTCATTCTGTATCTGTCACTTTCTGCTACAGTGTGAGAGAGTGGGTATCATTCTGTGTCTGTCAGTCTCTGTTACAGTGTGAGAGTGTGGGTTTCATTCTGTGTCTGTCAGTCTCTGTTACAGTGTGAGAGTGTAGGTTTCATTCTGTGTCTGTCAGTCTCTGTTACAGTGTGAGAGTGTAGGTTTCATTCTGTATCTGTCGGACTCTGCTACAGTGTGAGAGTGTGGGTTTCATTCTGTATCTGTTGGACTCTGCTACAGTGTGAGAGTATGGGTTTCATTCTGTATCTGTCAATTTCTGCTACAGTGTGAGAGAGTGGGTTTCATTCTGTGTCTGTCAGTCTCTGTTACAGTGTGAGAGTGTGGGTTTCATTCTGTATCTGTCAGTCTCTGCTACAGTGTGAGAGTGTGGGTTTCATTCTGTATCTGTCAGTCTCTGCTACAGTGTGAAAGCGTGGGTTTCATTCTGTATCTGTCAGTCTCTGCTACAGTGTGAGAGTGCGGGTTTCATTCTGTATCTGTCAGTCTCTGTTACAGTGTGAAAGTGTGGGTTTCATGCTGTATCTGTCAGTCTCTGTTACAGTGAGAGAGTGTGGGTTTCATTCTGTATCTGTTGGACTCTGCTACAGTGTGAGAGTATGGGTTTCATTCTGTATCTGTCAATTTCTGCTACAGTGTGAGAGAGTGGGTTTCATTCTGTATCTGTCAATTTCTGCTACAGTGTGAGAGAGTGGGTTTCATTCTGTGTCTGTCAGTCTCTGTTACAGTGTGAGAGTGTGGGTTTCATTCTGTATCTGTCAGTCTCTGATACAGTGTGAGAGTGTGGGTTTCATTCTGTATCTGTCAGTCTCTGTTACAGTGTGAGAGTGTGGGTTTCAGTTTTTATTTGTTTGCCTCAGCTTCACCGTGATATTGGTAACTGATATTGTCCTTCCCAACTCAGACTGGTTCAAGCCAAACACTCGGCGCAGACCAACAGGTCACAGGTTGTTCCTTCTCATTTGAAAATGGTTTGCTTTCGATCATCAAAAACAAAACAACTCATTGTGTCCACCTGTAGTTGCTTTGATGAAGCCATCCCTGAGAACGGACCTCCATTCCTGAGATCACATGGCAAGAACAAAAGCATCTTCTTTGTCTATTTCCATTGCCTTTGCCTCGGTTCTGTTCACTGATTTGCAGATTATAGTTTTCTGAACAACATATATGTTCGTCTGTCGATATGCGTGTCTGCACATCTACTTATCTATCCATGTATCTCTCTAACTATCTGGTCGTTTGCCGGTGTGCC
The DNA here is from genome assembly GCF_048418815.1 of Hemitrygon akajei. Lineage (NCBI taxonomy): Eukaryota > Metazoa > Chordata > Chondrichthyes > Myliobatiformes > Dasyatidae > Hemitrygon > Hemitrygon akajei. The sequence continues at coordinate 138,461 of NW_027332057.1, forward strand.
TGTCATCTGCCTGCCTGTTTCTCTGTCTGTCTGTCTATATAAATATATATCGTTCATCTACTTCTTCCCAGATATTGTGACTTTGATCAAGCGCACTTCACAAGAGTGCAGACAATGAGAAGCCGTTTTGAATATTTAAATACTTCTTTTCTCAGTCTTAACGGATTGATATCCACAAGGTAGATACGCCGTGACATGGGGGTGATGTCAGTTCACCATTCAATTGTCACTTCAAGGATATTTACAAAGGCCGACTGAATTCCATAATCCAGTAGACAGCGAGTCGGCAGAGTGTAATCCCTCACTTGCTGTCCCAGTTTTAACTGTATTGATGATATATGGTTTGTTGGACATGGAGTACAACAATGAAGTGAAGGTTCACGTGAACTGGCTGCGAAAATGAAGCACAGTGAGTGGACAATCAACTCAAATGAAAATACATGTTCTCAGCCCTAATGTGGTGTCTGGACATGCAACGTAATAATGTAAAAGAATGAATGCCGTTCTCCCTTATCAGAGTGCCAATTATTGCTGTCATGTTTATGCATGGAAAGTCCCTGCATGAAGTCCTCGTACTGAGCGCTCAGGGCTCAATCGGAAGAGTTGCATTTTTCGTATTACTGTTTGAGATATCGCCAATGGATTGTGTTTATATCGTTTTGTTAATTTTGAGTCTGAGTCTGAGCTAATTCCAGACTTTACTCTGCATTTGAGTTTATCCTGATCCAAACCTCTCTCGTTACGTTCACAAGATCATACGGCTCCTGTGTCATCCAATCTCAAGATCGCTGTGTCGTTCGTCCCACAACCGATATAAAATTTGACCAGGAAGGGGAGGACTTCTAAGTGGAACCTAATCAACAAACTACTAGTGGCCGCGGACGAAGCAACCTTGAATGACTCCCCGAAAGTCTTTTGAATTTTGGAGGAAAATAAAATGTCGGTGAGAAACACAGACTACTGCAATTCGAATACGCTGCACAGTAAAATTCTGAGGTCAAGATCTAATGTGATAGCTAAAACTATATGGTCATAATTTTGCACTTTGCGACATCCCGTCTCCACTAGCAATGATTATTCTTGTTAATGCACACACACACACACACACACACACACACACACACACACACACACACACACACACACACACACACACACACAGACACACACACACACTCACACACACACACACACACACACACACACACACACACACAGTAGTAGATATTTAATGCATTTTTTGTTTTTTTTAATTGTTGGACTTGAATTATTTTTACACATTCACCAACCATATGTTAATTTTGCGATCAAATGCACGTGTTTGTTTAATCGAATCCATAATCACGAATACTTAACGCACAGTCAAGCTAAGATTCTGTTTTAATCGAATAAGATATACAAATTCTATTGCTCTACCCCGATGCAGCTTCATGGGGAGTAAATAAATATCCCCGAGTCTAAAAATACGTCAGTCACCTTGTCAAACTGAAATGCAATATTTACATTATTAGCACCACGTTTCAATTATAAATGATTTTTTTAATGACGACATGCTTTATGGTACAGTCTATTGGAAGACAAAGCGATGTTTTGCAAACGTCTTCCCTAAATATTATTTATGTATATTTATAATCTATTACATTTATATAATATTTATATTTATTTTAATATTTATTATAATATTATAATATCATTTAATTATAATATTTATAGTCCTTTAGCGGTTTTATTTAAATTATTAACGCTATTTTCTTCATCTCTGAGAGTAGTGAAACCCGTAAAATCTGCAGGTGGTTGTGAATGACAGTATTATGGACACCTGGTTATGGAAATGTGTTTGACGTATGAGTACGATTGGCATCTCAGGCTTACCGGGTCCGAATGCGCTGCTAAAGAGGAAACTAAGTGAGGAAGAGAGTTGTACCACCGACTGCGGCGAACATGTCAGTAGTTGACAGGGAGGATTTCACTTTGAAGGCGACGAACAGCTGGTCCTCTCGGATCAATTTAAACAGGGATGGCCATATTCAGAGTTCAAAGTAAATTTATTACGAAAGTAGCCACATGTCACCAAATAGGTGGAAACGACTAGCCACTTGTTGCTTCACTTTTTCTGGCAAAAGAACTCGGGTTTCTAGGTACACAGCCAACAGCCATCTTGCTGCTTTCGATCTGCCTATCAGGAGACACCAATTTCCTGTAGAAGCACCAAACTCGATTCCGCCCGCTTCCATGGCCACGAAATCCGGAAGCTCCGAAGGCGCCCTTATATTCTAGGCTGAGTGGAAGAACGGCCAGTCGTGAGACCCTGATGGCGGGTCCATTCCCAATAATAATTCAAGTCAGCGTGTAACGCCAGGCCAGGATCTTCAAAATAAACCTAAAAGGGAAGAAGAGAGGTATTAAAGACAGAAATAGAGCTGCTTCCGAAGATGCAAACAAATGAGTCGCCGTTAGACGCCATTTTGCTCCTAAGCTACAGCCCCGTAATTACCACTGTTAAAGAAAAGGTGAACCAATGGAAGAGCATGGTTCTTCATGGAAGACATCCCCACGATCTAAGCAAGCTCGATAAATTTAAAAAAATGCCAACAAAAAAAAACATAGTCATTCGAAAGCATTACAGGACCTTGTAACCGCTCAACACAATCTGAATAGTTACACAGCCACAATCAAATGCAAACATCATTCATCTAAATCTGGCTTTAAAATGCAAACCTGGAAATGACGTCACACCTTACATGCATACAATTCGATTCATTTTTAGAGTCAAAATACCATAAATTATATTATGTCAGATCAACTGATTGCAGACTGGACAATCCATAATAACAGGTCGGTGCAGTAGTACAGGATAAACAAGCAAGGGCAACTTATTTATTAGATCTAGCCATTCCAAAGACACATAAAATACGGAAATCAATAAGAGACAAATCCCGAAGTCGAGACCTCGGGGACGCGGATCTCAGTCTAATTTCACAAACAGGCGAGTCTTAACAGTCTCCGAATAACCAGCCTTACACGTGTTATATGTTCCTCACACCGGTTAGAAAAGATCGAACTGTCATCGAGATACCCTCACTATATAGCATTGTCATGGCACCGATGGGGCAGTAGTGTGGTTGCCATCTATTTACTAAGCACCTCAAGGAAGTCAGAACACTCGGGGGTGAGGTCGTATTTGACATCATCAGACGTCACAGACTCGGTACATTAATGGAAAGTATTCTTGGAGAGGGTATATATAATTTTCTGGACAGACAGGGTCTGATTAGGAACAGTCAACATAGATTTGTGCGTGGAAGGTGATGTCTGACAAATTGAATTTTTGCCACATTTCTTCATAGGCTTTCTACATATTGTGTCAAGAATCCTTCCAGAACACATTTAACGTGGAAGCATTGGAAAGGGTACAGAGGAGATTTACCAGAATGCTGCCTGGTTTAGAGAGTATGGATTATGATCAGAGATTAAGGGAGCTAGGGCTTTACTCTTTGGAAAGAAGGAGGATGACAGGAGACATGATAGAAGTGTACAAGATATTAAGAGGAATAGACAGAGTGAACAGCCAGCGCCTCTTCTCCGGGTCACCACTGCTCAGTACAAGAGGACATGGCTTTAAGGTAAGGGGAGGGAAGCTCAAGGGGGATATTAGAGGAAGGTTTTTCACTCAGAGAGTGGTTGGTGCGTGGAATGCACTGCCTGAGTCAGTGGTGGAGGCGGATACACAAGTGAAGTTTAAGAGACTATAAGACAAGTATATGGAGGAATTTAAGTTGGGGGGTTATATGGGAGGCAGGGTTTGTGGGTCGGCACAAAATTGTGGGCCGATGGGCCTGTAATGTCCTGTACTATTCTATGTTCTATGTTCTAACAAACTCCACTCCATCTAAACCCCTAGCTCTTAGGAGATGCAATTCGATATTTGGGATATTAAAATCTCCCATCACGACAACTCTGTTCTTCATACAACTTTCCAGGATCGGTTTCCCTATCTGCTCCTCGATGTCCCTGTTACTATTGGGCCGCCTATAAAAAACACCCAGTAAAGTTATTGACCCGGTTCAGTATCTACAGAATGGAGTAACTAGCGGCGTCACGGGGAATGACGAGCTTCATGAAGATTTTGCACATTTCCTTGCACACACAATCTGGACTGAGTTTGTCACTTTAACGTTTATACAGCCTGACGGTGTTGGGACGTTACGTTGTCAGATATTACTGATACCCGTCTCAGAGTCGGCGTATAGTTAATGAACAGATCTGTAGCCTTCAAATAGAACACAATCCAGAAGTGTTACAGTTCATATTGGATGGTTTTGATGAATTCAATGACAAAATTGTTTTTGCTGACAGCCGGAGAGACAGAGAACCCCAATACACATGCACAGATCCTGAATTCCGTTGCAGGATGTCTGACATTGTGTACAGTTTAATCCAGGGCATGCTGCTCCCAGAGTGTTCAGTGCCTATGACCAACCGTCCCGCTGGGTTACTGACGACGCTGAACCTGAGTGAAAATAAACTTGGAGATTCAGGATTGAAACTGGTGTCTGCGTCTCTGAGGAACCCGGAGTGTAAAATACAGACACTGGTGTTAAGTACCAGACTGTGGGAGATCGCGTTTACAGTCACTGGGTGTCTGACACTGAATATTAATGTGATCAGTAATTGTGTTACTGATAAACACTGGGGATTTGTACTGTCTCCTGTCTTTCTGTGTCCTTCACCCTCACTCTCTCTCATCTCCAGGCTGCACATTGTCGGCTTCACAGATTCTGGTGCCAAGGATCTCGACTCCGCTCTCAGTACAAACCCATCACTGACAGTGCTGGATCTGGTATCAAACTGGCTGACACAATGATCTGTCCCTGCTCTCCAGCGCCTCCTACTGACCTTCCCAATCGGATAAGTGCTTGTGTTTATAATGTGATAAAGTTTCAGCCGATTCGTGGGTTTTCTGGCAGCGTTTGTGGATGAGTGTTATTGAAACTTTAATCCACTGTCCTGTTACTGACACTGTTGTGTAATATGTTTATTTCATCTGTATCCTTCCATCTGTTTCAGTCCGCGGTACAATCAGTTCAGTCAGAAATGGAAGAAGGAACTGAGATCTCTGCAGGAAACCACACCCGGACTGAGAGTGAGATTGTGAACAACTGAATGTGTGAACCGTGGTTTGGGATTGGGACATTTTGGCCGCTTCCCCGCCGTCCCCTTTAAAGCCATCCTCCCCTTTAACGGCCGCGCTCCGGGTTTCATTCCCAACTGTTCCATCGGGCCCGGCTCCAGTCGAACGCTGTGACATTGAGGCAGCCCCGCAGTGAGGCTCGTTCCTCATCCTCGCATCACTCACGGAGTCAGACACACAGTGAAGCTCATTCGACCTCGTCTCCTCAGACACTGAGTGAAACTCCCTGCACGTTCCATTCAGCATTCCGGGGATCACAAACACAATGAAAGTCGGTCCACATCATCCCAACAAACACGCCCGGGGCCTGACAGAGAGTGAAGCTCCCTCCGCACCATCCCATCCCACACTCCTTGTGTCCGAAAGAGAGAGCAGCTCCATCCGTATCATCCCATCCCACACTCCTTGTGTCCGAAACAGAGAGCAGCTCCATCCGCACCATCCCAACCCACACTCCTTGTGTCCGAAACAGAGAGCAGATCCATCCGCATCATCCCATCCCACACTCCTTGTGTCCGAAACAGAGAGCAGCTCCATCGGCACCATCCCATCCCACACTCCTTGTGTCCGAAACAGAGAGCAGCTCCATCCGCATCATCCATCGCACATTCCTCAGGGTCAGACGCAGAGTGAAATTCCGTATACACCGCCCAATCACTAACACCTGGGGTCAAACACTAAGTGACGCTCTTTCCGCATCCTCGCATCACACATTTACGGGGTCAGCCACAGGGGGAATCTCCCTCCCCACCGTCCCATTACACACACCCGTGGTCAGACACAGAGTACATCTCACTCCACACTGTCGCATCACACTCTCGACATGTCAGAAACAGTGAAGCTACTTCTACAGCGTCGCCATGGATGAAATGATTAACCAATGGATAGACATGAACTTCTATGGACATCACCTAAATCGGAGCAGATAGATAGATAGATAGATAGATAGATAGATAGATAGATAGATAGATAGATAGATAGATAGATAGATAGATAGATAGATAGATAGATAGATACTTTATTCATCCCCATGGGGAAATTAAACTTTTTTCCAATGTCCCATACACTTGTTGTAGCAAAACTAATTACATACAATACTTAACTCAGTAAAAAATATGATATGCATCTACATCACTATCTCAAAAAGCATTAATAATAGCTTTTAAAAAGTTCTTAAGTCCTGGCGGTAGAAGTGTAAAGCCTAATGGCATTGGGGAGTATTGACCTCTTCATCCTGTCTGAGGAGCATTGCATCGATAGTAACCTGTCGCTGAAACTGCTTCTCTGTCTCTGGATGGTGCTATGTAGAGGATGTTCAGAGTTATCCATAATTGACCGTAGCCTACTCAGCGCCCTTCGCTCAGCTACCGATGTTAAACTCTCCAGTACTTTGCCCACGACAGAGCCCGCCTTCCTTACCAGCTTATTAAGACGTGAGGCGTCCCTCTTCTTAATGCTTCCTCCCCAACACGCCACCACAAAGAAGAGGGCGCTCTCCACAACTGACCTATAGAACATCTTCAGCATCTCACTACAGACATTGAATGACGCCAACCTTCTAAGGAAGTACAGTCGACTCTGTGCCTTCCTGCACAAGGCATCTGTGTTGGCAGTCCAGTCTAGCTTCTCGTCTAACTGTACTCCCAGATACTTGTAGGTCTTAACCTGCTCCACACATTCTCCATTAATGATCACTGGCTCCATATGAGGCCTAGATCTCCTAAAGTCCACCATCATCTCCTTGGTAGATGTCGACAGGAAGCGTCCAACGCCTGTTTCAATGTTGGAGTCCACCTTCCAGACACGGAGTGGTTGCTTGTGGTAAAAGGGTGTCAGGTGGTTAGCACAAAAATATCAAAATTACACAATAAAATTCCAACAAATTCAAGACGATGAAAGCAGAAAATGCCGAGGAAAACACAGAAGCTATCGAACACATTACAGAATCCTGCAACAGTTTAATTTAGTCTGATTTCTTACACAGGCAGAAAGCAGTGGTAAGAGTCATTCACCAAAACCGTGCTTTACAATAGAAACGCCTGATACAAAAGGTACTATACTTTAGTATAAATACAGTTTCAGAGGCCGAGTCCTACAATTATATTACGACTGATCGTTCATTGCAGATAGGGCAGTACCCGATACCCGTCCGGATATAATATTGCAGGGTAAACCAGTAAAATCAACCTATAAAGAGGCATGGCTATCCAAAACACGCAGAACACCACAGAAATCAGTAAGGGAGAGTCATCTGAACTACGCTGGCGTAAAAGAGGGAAATGAAAGATACAACCATTCCAGATAACACACCACTTACAGAAAATCGAAAAGCGAAGATACCGGAAATATGCTGACTTGAAAGGGGAAATAGAAAGTCCATAGTACACGATCAGGGTAAACATTGTCCCAATATAAATATCTACAACTGGTGTTATCCCTAAGTCACCACACAATGACATAGAACTATTACCCGGCAAAATCTATGTAAATCTCTCGAAAGCCACAATGCTAATCACCACGAGAATAGTCCGAAAGTTGCTAGCAATTGAGAAATGAGTGTGCTTTCCCATGTCCATACCTCAGGCTTTACCAGTTTTAGCTGAGAAAAGTGATAATAAACTTGCGACTGTACTGGAGAGAATGCAGAGGAGATTCGACATGCAGTTTCCTCGGGTGGGAATTTAATCGAAATCGTCAGGTGAGATGACAATCTTTCCCTGGAGCAGAGTGGGCATCTGGGCTTTCCATAGGAATTTGCACAATTATAATCAGAATGCATGATTTCTGCGGTGTTAAATATTTCTCCACAACAGGGTTTTCTAACGCGAAGGACAAGTGTAAGGTTTACTGTAAGTTCGTGCGGACTGTTGACTTTCTTTTTCGTTTTATTCTTGTGCAAAAGTAACGAATGGCTTACATATCTGCCGATTTGGTCTTAAATGTCCTCAGATCCTGAACAGCCCTATCATTGTCTAAAGGGTTGTGGCTGTAACGGGAGCGGGAGTATGGTGAAGAAAATGCTGGAATGAGCTGAGTAATTGTTAGGAGGTGGAGGTCGCGGGCTGCGGACGCCGAAGAGTCTGTTCCCGTGCTGTGTCTATCTCGGGCTATAAAACAGTTTATTTCTCACCTCTGCCTCGTTCTCCGGTGACCGTCAGTTCCATAGTAACAAGATGAAAACACTGCGACCGCCTCTGACAAAATCTTAGATATTCTGTTCATTAATTAGTTGAATAATTGGCGTGAGTGGATATTTCGCTGCGCTGATGAACTGCTCTCTGAATTTGGACTGAGTTACCCCATAAATAAACGTGTTTGTGCAGCAACTTAATATCATCAGCATGATTCCAGAGTGTTGAAGTATGTATTCCGAATCGTTGTAATTATTTGGATCCAATCCGGCGATGCTGTAGTAAAGGAATTCGGCAACTTTTACCGACCACAGGATGATGAAGCTTCCAGAGATTGTGAGAAGTAAGATAACAGACCTCCTCCTGCTCTCCATCTCCGGGTCACTGCGGTTCTCCGCCTTGTTCTGACCCCTCAGACCCTTACGGACGCGACTAGCCACTAAAATGTGTCTGACTGTCAGAGCGTTGAACTGTAGTATTAACACGAACGGGAGTAATGGCGTTAGAACTGTGGTAAACCAGTCATATCCCACCCACCCGGGATCCGTATAGTAGCCCGGCTTTATAATACAGTCCCAGGGTATATTGTCAATCACTTTCATAGAGTGATATATGAAGAAGTAGGGCACACTGGTAAAGCAGAGCAGAACGCCGGTTGTTGTGAGAACCACAGCCGCAGTTTTCCCGGTGCAATACTTTGCTTTCCGTTTCTGACAACAGATGGCGACAAACCGATCAAATGTAAACATGACGGTGAACCAGACAGAACAGTCAGTGGCTGTCTCTGCCAGTGCAGAGATCACACTGCACACGGGGGTGATGTCCAGGAAAGTCCCGGGGAAGTAATAATAACTGATCCGCCGCAATATGACATTAAACACGAAGGTTAGTAGATCCCCCGTCGCCATGGCCACCAGGTAGCGAGTGGTGCAGGTGGAGAGGCCGCACTTTTCCCGGGACAGGATCGCAATCGCCACTAAATTCACTGGGGGAACAGCAAACAGAATGAGTGAATTACTGTCTCACCGATCAGTGGGTCTCAGAGCAGAGACAAGCTGGAAATTGAGAACAATCAAACAGTGAAGACAACTCATTTCTGGGGGTTTAAAAGGAGTAATGCGTGAATCTCAGATCCTTCTCACGAATGCATGCGGGGTGAACGGAGAAGGTACTCGATACTGGAAAAGGAACAGGGTTTGGGAAGGAGGCGTTATCAACGGATCGCCGAGACCGCTTGAGAGAAATCAATATAAATCTCCCCCCGTCAGGTTTTGGACTGATGTGTAAAACCTGGGTACCTCGGCAACTTTCTCAGCGATGCTGGTTACCGCGTTCCTGTCACCTATGTCCTGGCACTCTCACTGTGCAGCGAAGTCCCGCTCCCTCCACCTCTGTCCATCTACAAAGTTCAAAGCAAATTCATTTCCACCGTTCCAATGCCTGCGTCTCCTTCTTGACCCCCCGTTTATCACCCGCACACAGCACCTCCCCCACCTCCGCTTGGATGGCTTCTTTTAAATTCCGCAACTACCCTTGGCCGGGGTTCCTTCACACGCTCTCAACGAATCCGATCAGAAAGTTTCAATTTTCGTTTTTGAGGTTTATGCTTGACCCGCTGAACTTTAAAGTATTTTGCGCGCTAGTGCTTATAGCATCAAAGACAGTGTAGGTACTCCAAAAGATCTGTCTCTTTTGGGGCCGCTCCGAAATACTTCAACATTATTCTAAATGTTCCGAAGCATATTGTACAAGAACGGAGTATCGCGTGCACCTTACCCCATCTGACCCCTAACGGACACCGCTGGGCTTGCTCTTAACTCCTGCTTCACTTCACGGATAACAGGGCGTGGTAATAAACCCTGGTACAAAACACGCACACAGGTCCTTACTTGACTTATATTCGGATTCTGACTTACAAATAGATAGATAGATAGATAGATAGATAGATACTTTATTCATCCCCATGGGGAAATTCAACTTTTTTTCCAATGTCCCATACACTTGCTGTAGCAAAACTAATTACATACAATACTTAACTCAGTAAAAAAAAAATATGATATGCATCTAAATCACCGTCTCAAAAAGCATTAATAGCTTTAAAAAGTTCTTAAGTCCTGGAGGTAGAATTGTAAAGCCTAATGGCATTGGGGAGTACTGACCTCTTCATCCTGTTTGAGGAGCATTGCATCGACCACTCTCCCCAGAATCTCAAAGTCCATTCGCTTCCGGCGTTCCCTTCAAATTTGCAGGTATTTTTTTAATCAGAGCGCAATACCTTGAATTTTGAATTTAAAGCACGTTGCTCTAATGAAACGGTATTAAACCAACTAGCCGTAAAGGTGGCGAGCGCGCTGGATTATCGGGGTTTACTTGACAGCGGCTTTGCATTGATAAATCACAACTGCCTGCTGTGAATCTACAAAATGAATCCATCTACCCGATCTTCCTCTCTACGGCCGCTTCAGCTGCCGGTTTACTTCCAGCAGAAGCCGTGAATTAAAAAGCAAGGGAACTTCTGAACGAACACAGAGATTGGTCGCAATGTGAACACCGCACTCTCTGACACTCCGACATCACAGCGCTGTCGGTCACTGAACGAGTCCACGGACCGCGCACACAAAACTTAAAATGTTAATTTGCTTGTGTTCTTACCAGGAACACCGATCACGGCAATGACCAAGTACCATATCTTCCTCACACGGTAAAAGGTTGCAAGCATGAGATTCACCCTCTCTTCCAGCTGTCCGCGATCTCGCTGGAGAAACTCTGAGCTGACGAATCTCCACGCTCACTCATTTATACTCGGTCCATCACACGGACTATTTAATATCACACAAGGCTGACGTGTTTTCGAACAGCTGGGGTTAAAATAAACATGATGTCATTCAAGTAAACTCCCAGTTGTGATGAGATATGAATAGCTTGACACGAAATTGCAAAATCTGGAAGATGAAGAAATGACGATTGGAGAAGTCAGTGAATGTTGTTGTGAGACAATCTCAGGCTCATCTCTCGGTTTCATGATTGTTATTGTTGATCTTGTCCATTCCGAGGATCCATGGACTTTGTCACCATAGACCAATATTATACTGTCAATGGGCTGTTCTGTTTCACTCTGGTAATTGTCTCGGTTATAGATCTTGCAATAGAAATATAAAATAAAGAATAACATGTTTGTATGTTCCTGTAACGTAGTGAAGAACCTTAAACTAATATCATATTCAGGCTCACGGAGATATTGAATGCATGTAAACGTTTAATCAGATTTACTGCAACACGCACAAAATGCTGGTTGAACTCAACAGGTTAGGCAGCATCTTTGGAAATGATTAATCTGTCGGCCTTTCTGGCCAAGAACTTTCTTCAAATTAATTAACACTTCGTCGCACCTCACCTCCTTCAACAGAAGCAGGATTTCCCAGTGGCAAACCATTTTCTTTCCGATCCCCGTTCACGGTCCGATATGTCGACCCGTGGCTTCCTCTCGTGCCACAATGAGGCTACTCTCAGGCCGGATGTGCTACACCTCAAATTCCGTCCAGGTAGCCTGCAATCTCATGGCAAGAACATCGATTTCCGTTGAGTTCCGATATTTTCCCCTCCTTCCTTTCCCCACTTCGGCCTCTTATCTCTCCGCCTGATCTGCCTATCGCCTTCCCATGACGCCCCTCTTCCTTGGATCCACTCTCCTCTCCTATCAGCTTCCTTCTTCTGCAGCCCTTTGCCTTGTTCACCTATCATCACCCAGACTGTTATTTCGCCAACCTGGCAACACCCATTCCCTTCTAGCTTGTACTTCCCTCTTCCCAAAAGGTTCTTATTCTGCCATCTTCCTCCTTCCTTTCTGCCCCCTAATGAACGGTCTTGGCCCGAAACGACTTCTGTTTGTTCATTTCCATAGATGCTGCCTGACCAGCGGAGATACCCCCAGCGTTTTATATGTGAATACAATTGATATACATGCAGTCCTTCGTGTAGTAAACCAGCGGCCACCAATGCTCGCACCGGAATGAAGCAAAGTAATTCAACCGCCGTACACACGACCCTCGAATTTGTGTATATGTTTAAACCGACATAGCATCTGCATTCATTGCATTTGTAACAAGAATTGTTTGGCAGATGCGCTAAATTGCTAGCGTTGTTGATAGTGTTGTAGACAATGGTATTTGCCTATTGTTTTAATGTTCCTAATATGCCACTTCGATTTACTTATGTATTGAATGGTCTGAACAGAATGGCTCATGAGAAGAGCCCTTCGCTCAATGGGTCGTCGGTTGTGGGATTAAATTGGTCATTTTGTCAGCTCATCAGCGAAGGGCAGACAGGGGTCAATATTGAGGTACGAGATTCCCTTCCATGGGTGAGTATGGCTGGGATATTCACGAAGAGTGACGGAGTTCTCGGGAGTGCTGATGTGGACAGGAAGAAAAAAATGGAAGTCCAAACATCAATAAAAGTATGGAAGCAGATTTACAATGGGGCATCCAATACGTTCTGAACAGATGCCGTCACGGACGGGAAAAGTCATGATGCAATAATATATAATAGTAGTCTGATTTTCTGCTCCCCGTGAGTGATGGACGTGATTGCTGTGGAGCCGCTGCACAAGTGTTTCACCAGGAAATTGCCGAACGTAGAACATTTCCAATATCAGCGGAGAATCTGTCATTCTCTCCTTGAAGCGGAGGACCAGAGGACCAGAAGCTAAACTATTATTAGCGACATACAGTGGCTTGCAAAAGTCTGGGGCACCACTGGTCAAAATGTATGTTACTGTGAATATTTAAGTGAAGAGAAGTTGAAATGATTTCCAGAAGTCATAAAGTTAAAGATGAAACTTCTTTTCATCATTTTAAGCAAGATTAAAATGAGTGGAGGGTTATGGGCTGAGTGCGGGTAGGTGGGACTAGGTGAGATTAAGAGTTCGGCACGGACTAGGAGGGCCGGAATGGCCTGTTTCCGTGCTGTGATTGTTATATGGTTATATATGGTTATTAGTATATTATTTTTGTTTTGTACAATTTTACAGTGAAAAATAGGGAAGGTGCACCATTCAAAAGTTTGGGCACCGCAAGAGATTTGAGCTCTGAGATAACTTTGTCCAAGGTCGGTCTCAGACCTTAATTAGCTTGTTAGGGCTGTGCCGTGCCGACCGAGCCTACTGCACTTTCAGGGTTCACAATGATGTCTCCACTACATTGGAAAATAAAACACAACCTGGATTTGCTCGGACAGCGAGCATGGTTGATCCTGAGCTCATCCCAATTTAATGCTTAATCCACTGATATTCGGACTTCTTTCTTCTGTCTGGGACGTTGTCCACTGCCAATTTAGTCATAACATAAATGAGGAGAACAACATCTCATCTTCCAGCTGGACACCTCACAACGATAGGGAACACACTGCTGTTTTTTTACTTATTCCGGCTGAATTATCTTTCGTTGTTACTCCGATGATGCCCATGACCCCTTCCTGCCCCGGTACCATATAATCCTAAATAACGGCCAGTATTTCTCATAAAGTTCCATGGTCTAATTGATCTTTCACCGCTCTGTCATCTCCACGTTGAAAATTGTCACACTTGCACCCCTGACCCAATCCCGTGGGTTAGGGTTAACGGGGTTTCACTTCCTACACACTCTGCTACTTTGGGCTAGGAATAACGAGGATAGCAGAACCAGGACATGGAACTCGGAACTAGGAGCCTGGGCTTGGACTCCGAGCCAGAGACTGGACAAGGACCCAGAACCTGGGTCTTGACTCGGTCTCGGACTCCAGAACCAGGCGAGGACAAGACGAGGCAACAGGACGAGGAGAGGCAACAGGACTGGACGTCAGACTCATGGATAGGACAAGGGAACCCCAGCACAGGACGAGGGAATCCCAGCACAGGACTGGGCAAGATACTCTTGGGCTGGGCGAGGCACATGACAAGACGAGAACACAAAGCGCTGGCTTGGACAGGACAAAGACCTTGGAGGTGACTGGGACTGGACGAGACTCCGAACCCTTGACTTGGTCGAGGAAGAGACAGGAACGCAGAGCCTTGATCAGGGAAGAACAGGAACGCAGAATACGGAACCGAAGGAGAGACAGGAACGTGGAACACAGAACAGGGAACCCTCCTTGGGTATAGTACGTAGGGCCGGGACACATTACACAGAACACTGAAAACAACGAAACAGGTCCCAACGCTAGGTAGCGACGAAACGGCCGGACCTACCTAGAGGAGTCTTGGACTTATTGAGACAGTTACAAACAGGGTGGTGCTCCAGACACAGGCAAGGCGAGGCAAAGTTCCAGGCGGAGACAAGGCTAGGCGAGGAAAGGCTCCAGGCAGAGGCAATAGACAATAGGTGCAGGAGTAGGCCTTTCGGCCCTTCTAGCCAGCACCGCCATTCACTGTGATCATGGCTGATCATACACAATCAGTACCCTGTTCCTGCCCTCTCCTCATATCCCTTGACCCCGCTATCTATAAGAGCTCTATCTAACTCTCTCTTGAATGCATCCAGAGGCTTGGCCTCCACTGCCTTCTGGGGCAGACCATTCCTCATATCCACCGCTCTCTGGGTGAAAAAGCTTTTCCGCATCTTAGTTCTAAATGGCCTACCCCTTATTCTTAAACTGTGGCCTCTGGTTCTGGACTCACCCATCAGCGGGAACATGCGTCCTGCCTCTAGCGTGTCCAATCCCTTAATAATCTTATTATTAAGGCGAGACAAGGCGAGGAGAAGCAAGGCTCCAGGCACAGTTTGCAGGGCAGGGCTTCAAGCGTAGGGAAGGAAGGGAACAGTTCTGCCTTAGGGTAACGGCAATGATGGCCTGACTTGCCCAACGGAGGCAAGGACCGGGAGGGACAGATCCCATCGTAGGGTAACGGCAAGGACGGCCTGACGTACCCCACGAAACCCTCACAGAGGCAAGGACAGGATACCGACGGCACGAAACCCACACAAAGGCAAGGACAGGATATTGACGACAGAAACCCCACAGAGAAAAGGACAGGATACTGACAAGACGAACCAGCCACCCGCCTCGAACCCAGGGCCACTTAAATTCCCGGCCACAAGACGAGAATCAGGTGCCTATGATGAAGCCCAAATGAGACAAGGGACAGCCGGAAGACGCGGAGTCTGGAGTCCACGGACCGTGCTGTGTGCCGGAACGCGAATTTCACGGACCGGACCATGACAGTTACAAAGTAGTGGGGCAGCTTTTTTTCCAGTAATCTGAATTCGTTTACCAGAATTTGATCAGGATTGGTCGTTGTCCCCCTATCCAGATACTTCTGACAGACTGTAAGGCTGCTTAGCTTCGCTAGGTGCTGAAAGGTTTATATGTTGAAAGGTCCAATTCAATTAAAAAATTGTATGCAATATACATCCTGAAACGTATTTCCTTCTCAAACATCCACAAAAACAGAGAAGTGCCCCAAAGAGTGAACGACGGTTAAACGTGAGAACTCCAAATCCCCCCTCCCCAGCTCCCCTCTCCCCGAGTGCGGCAGCGAGCAACAATCCCGGCAAAATGCGTCAACACCACCACCGAGCACAAACGTGAGGTAGGCAACACCAAAGACACAGACTTGCAGTTACCCCAAAGACTTCTCGTTACATCTGGCATTCGACAAACCACAGGTTATCTCTCCCCCTAATAAGGGAGAGGGAGGTGTCCCCCATTTTCACGGCGAGTGGGAGACATAACAGCAACCGAGATCCGTGCCTGAAAACAGTAAAGCTCTCGGGTCTTCTGGCCCACAGCAAAAGTGTTTCCGGCCTCACCGGTGACACACGGGTCTCTTGCCGTGACACCGACCCTCGACCCGGCCATCTCCAGAGCCCCGAGATCTCAGGCTTCCAAGTGCGGCCGAGACTCTCAGGCCGAACCCTTGGCATATCGGATAACGGACAGTTCTGATACTCCAGTCCCATTCCCGCAAAGAACCGAAGTCAGCGTGTAACTCCAGGTCAAGGTCTTCGAAAGAACCCTGAAAAAGAAAAATGAAAACATGAAAGATGTTAATAGAGCTGTTTCCGAAGATGCGTGCGAAGGAGTCATTTAGTGGCATCTTAACTCTGCCTCCACATCCGTGCATCTTGTTTCCGATCTGTGACCACTCTCCCTCTGAGGGGTAAATGCACATTTCCCACCCGATCACGGTGCTCTTCATAATAACACATGTCGGGCAAACGAATTTAGACCACAGCCTTTCCAGCAAAAAAATGGCTGCCTATCATTGGCTGATATTCGTGTCTCTCTGAGCCACAGTGTTCTGTTCTTGTTCCGTGCTGGGTCCTCTTTTGCAGCCCCTGTTATCATCTAGCATCTCAGAATTGTTCCCCAAAATGTCATAAACTTGGACAAAGTATTCTCTCCTCTTTCAGTCCACAAGCCTCACTCAGCCCCGCAGTTATTCTCATTTAAGTCCATTAGGATATCGGCTACATTTCTGGTGAGTCGCAGCAGAATTTTACCTTGCCTTTTTGAATCCGCCACTGCAAACCCCTTTTCGAATATGAATACCGGCGAAAATTATTAATTGGTGTCTCTACTATACATTCTTTCTCGCCGTCTACTTTATCTCGATTGTTCCTCTTAGTCCAAGCACTTTCTACGACAGGTCGATTGACCTCAGTATGTTCAGTAACTGATTGTCGCTTGAACCAGTTTCAACCAAGTTGACCAGTGAACTGTCTTGATCACCTCTCTCCATCCTCATTCATTATTGAACATTCCTCTCAAATTTTAAATACACTTGACAGACCCCTATGACATATAACCCAGGAATTCTCTACTGAGGCGAAAGTTTCGAGACATTGGAAAAGTTTATCAACTTCTGCACTCAAAATTCTATCCTGAATTGTTACAGAATTTCAAATCTAGACAGACCTCCCCTCTTATCGGTGCATTAACATACCGCGTCAAAAAAACAGCAATTCACTAACATAATGAACTCACTTCCCTGTAATCCATTTGCCACTTGGTTCTCTCACTCAATATTTGGGAAATAAAAGCCCCCTGTACCTATAGCATCAATCTCAGAACTTGCCTGTTTTGTAATTGAGAAGAGGGTAACGCAAAGTCTCAGTGTGGAGACTCCACTGGTCATGGTGAATGAAGGAAAATAAAGAAGCTGTGATAAAGATTTGGATGATTATCCATGGGACAATGTGAGGCAAGGAGGGTAAACGAAACCAGAGAGAAAGGATGCTTAATTGAGAATTGGGTAGAATAGCGGCAGTAAACTGAAGTGCAGCGGGACCGATTATAAGAAGCAATAATGTTTTCCATGACGTGGAGACTCTTCTTGAAGAGAGGTTGTCCACCTTAAGGAGAGGGCAACATATTTGCGAGGAGGGCGGGTGCGAGGAGCGAGAAAATAATGCATTTGAATCAGTTTCTGATGGTTTGTGAAAGAAGAGTGAGTGATAAGAGGCAAATCAGCTTGTAGCGATGTGGAAGGATTGAGTGCAATGTATACTGATTTAAATCAGGAGTGGTGCAATTCCTCATGGTTATGACTATGATCGGCAGCCCACTTCCAAACATCTCCCGCCAGTACCCAGACAGGACTATGCTACCTTCTTCCATCCCCTTCCCCACATGCGACCAGTGAGAAAGTCGCAACGGAAGGAGACAGAGGCAGGAATCTGAAAGCAGAATATACCATGCAATGCATCCTTTCTGCCTCACCCAGAAGCTTTTGTGCCAGAACACTTAGCTGCCTTTTAAAGTCTCAGAATTACATTCTCCACACTGGACTGTGCGAAAATACATGGATAGGTGAGCAAGTGAAGAATTAAATAATCCGTTAAGTCACTTCTAGGTATTAACAGAGGATACCGCTAGACGTGCAAACCAGACAAGCGCCAAGCACCTGACCACATTTACGTCAGATCCATGAATGGTGGTCCAAGCGCTATAATTATTCAACATTACATCGAGAAATTTTAGAGCCAGAGGTCACATAAATTTCGTTCGGAACTTTACTGTGTCGCAGCACTGACAACATAGAAAATCCATGGTAATGTTTCATCGGTCTGTCATTACACCCACGGAGTGGAGACTCAGTATGGAGTATGGAGTACTCAGCATGGGGACTCAGTATGGAGTATGGAGTACTCAGCATGGAGACTCAGTATGGAGTATGGAGTACTCAGCATGGAGACTCAGTATGGAGTATGGAGTACTCAGCATGGAGACTCAGTATGGAGTATGGAGTACTCAGCATGGAGATTCAGTATGGAGTATGGAGTACTCAGCATTGAGACTCAGTATGGAGTATGGAGTACTCATCATGGAGACTCAGTATGGAGTATGGAGTACTCAGCATGGAGACTCAGTATGGAGTATGGAGTACTCAGCATGGACACTCAGTATGGAGTATGGAGTACTCAGCATGGAGACTCAGTATGGAGTATGGAGTACTCAGTATGGAGTATGGAGTACTCAGCATGGGGACTCAGTATGGAGTATGGAGCACTCAGCATGGAGACTCAGTATGGAGTATGGAGTACTCAGCATGGACACTCAGTATGGAGTATGGAGTACTCAGCATGGGGACTCAGTATGGAGTATGGAGTACTCAGCATGGAGACTCAGTATGGAGTATGGAGTACTCAGCATGGAGACTCAGAATGGAGTATGGAGTACTCAGCATGGAGACAGTATGGAGTATGGAGTACTCAGCATGGAGACTCAGTATGGAGTATGGAGTACTCAGCATGGAGACTCAGTATGGAGTATGGAGTACTCATCATGGAGACTCAGAATGGAGTATGGAGAACTCAGCATGGAGACAGTATGGAGTATGGAGTACTCAGCATGGAGACTCAGTATGGAGTATGGAGTACTCAGCATGGAGACTCAGTACAAAGTTATCGGCTGTGAATAAGTAAGTGCAGGAGTGAGTATATTAGGCAGGACACACACTAAAGTAATATACCTTTAATTAGGTGATAAAGGCGATAGTTCCGGACTGGATTTGGTAGGCAAATGTTCCCAGTAACACACACAAAATGCTGGTGGAACGCGGCCGGCCATGCAGCATCTATAGGGAGATGCGCTGTCGACGTTTCGGGCCGAGACCAGTACCCTGTTAAATATATATTCATTCAGCGGTGGTTATGGGGATTACTAAACATGCTTCTATACAGCAAAACTTTCAATTAAATTACATCCTATGTTTGAGCGGAATTTAGAGGCCAGAAAACGTGGAAGCCGCTAGGGATTCGGTGACGCGATGACTGCATGTTTTAAATTGTTGAATATCAACTTGAGACGATACATAGCCTCCAGCGTCCATATGCTTGAAACTCGAAAGGATTTCTTAAATGTTTGAATGATTCTAATTATTGCTTAGCTGTGAACTGTTCAACACTTAATAGTACGACGTGTTCTGCAAAAGTTTATAATGTGAATGCATTGAGATTGTAAAATATTGCACGAGGACAGGACGTTTGCGGGTCCCCTTGAAAAACAAGGAGAGGTAATTCGGTCGTAAATGAATGGAAAGCAGTCGTGTCTTTGTTAGGTTTGTATTGACAGGATGTTTTAATTAATCCTCTGTTTCATCACAGGATATGACTGTCTGGAAAAGTCTAGTTCGTTGAGTGAAATGCATTTCCAGGTATATGAGTTGAATTTCAGAGAGTGGGTCTTTCCGAAATTACATGAAGTGTTAGTGTATGTGGGCCGCAACCACCCCGATCTTTCTTTCCTCTGGTCCTTGGAATATCTGATAAGGGATTACAATCTGGTATTTAACTGTTTATTCTGTATGCGCCAATTATCTACAACGGGTTTGAACGCAGAAAAGGACATGCTTTCACTTTGTTTTGCATGTACCTGTGTACTTATATTGTGTTCTTTTACTTGTCTACCTTGTTATTGATTTCAGAGGGAGTCGCCGATTTCACACCGGCCAGGTGGAATCGTGGTAAAAAGGTATCCATGTATGATAAACCCACTGTTCAAAGGGAAATTGGTATTAGGATAAATGCATTTGTACTCGAATTAGAAATTTGATTTTGGCATGTTGGAATGCTGGTTCACTTGCCTGGTCAGACTTTAATTTGACCATCCTGCAGCACTTAGATAAACGCTGAGTCTCAGAATGCAACTGCACGTTATACTGTATCATCCGATATATTTGGATAGCACCACAAGATGCTGCTAAATGTCGACTTTGGGGCCTCCATTGGAAAAGGTTGTTCCGATGTTAATGTAGCATCCGCCCTGTTCTATGTAACGGGTGTTCAGATTATACAGTATAACGTGCGGTTCCATCCTGAAATTCACCATTTTGCTGACATCGGTAAATTATCCAAGTGCTGCAGGATGGTCAGATTACAGTCTGCCTCTCAGAGCACTGTAACAGCAGAGTCGAGACAAACTAGTATACTGTACTAAACTTTATACCCTCTTGCAGAACATCACTGGTCCCTGTCCTCCAGGCAGAATTCCCTCCAATTACTATCTAATCTGCCAATTTGCTAATTCTGAGTCCACGAAACCAGGTTTCCCGAGATGGAATGCCGTCTAGCTTTCTGAACGTGCCTACCATGCCTAGCCTGGTGAAACACATGACCAAGTTAATACATCCCACATCGGTATTTGTGGGACTTAAGCGGTATTTTTTTTTACAATTTCAAAGAAATCAGTCATGGGCATAAAGGATGACCATCCATTACAAAACCACGCTGCCTATCCCCAACTAGAATACGTTTCTCGAGATACTCAAACATTTCCACCTTAAAAATCCTCTCCAATAGCTTGCCAACAACTCACGGAAGACTCATTGGCCTGTAACACTCAGGACAATCCTCACGGAATTCTTAGAACAAAGAAAAAAACATTTGCCACCCTCCAATCCTCCGGTACTACTTCTGTGGATAGTGAGACCACAAATATCATGCCCAAATTCGCAGCAATATCTTCGCCCGCTTTCAACAGCGTATCTCCCTTCTAGAAAAGGCGAATGATTATTTTAATATTTTATAAGTTTCCAGCGCGTAATTGTTACCGTCGGTATATCTGTGTTTTGTTACGCTTAATCCTAATTAATCAAGGTCCCGCTCACTGTTGAATGTATAAGCAAAGTATCATTAAGGACCTTCACTGCTTCCTTGCACTTCAGACGAATGCTTACCATTTTATCTCTCAGCTCTCCCACCCTCTGTCTCGTCACCCTCCTGTTCTTCTCGTACCTTAATGCGATTTTCCAAAGTCGCCTCATGTCCCTTTCTAAGTTCATTGTTCGTTTCCGTCCAGGCTACATTGTGACATTCCACAGCCCTGCCTGATCGTTTCTTCCTGACCCTCAAATATCTTTCTTTCTTCTTCTTGACGAGGTGTTCAATATCGTTGTCAATCAGGTTTACTTTACACTACCGTCCTTACCTCGCCTCAATGAGACAAGTCTATACTGAACCCCAATGCAAGTCGATAAAGAATCACCTGTTGTGCAGATCAAGGAGCAAACCCTCTCCCGAATTCGGCTCCCAAGCTGTTACCCATTAGCACCAATTAAATACAGTCTGCATCTATCCCGGTGTATTTATCGGACATTTCGAATAGTTGACCCGCGAAGAGATCTATTACCTGATCCTTCTCCTTTTCTGGTGCAGGATCCAGGAGGGCCTGTTCTCCATTCCACCTGTCCGATAATTGTGCCAGGACTCATTTCTGGACACAAATGCGAAATTCAGTCATATCTATACCCTTTAACGCGAGGAAGTCCCGAAGAATTTTATTGAAATTTAAGCTGCCTGTGACAACAGCTTGTTAATATGGCACCTGTCCAAAATATATCTACGCATCTCCGCGCTGTTTCTGTATCTGTGTGTGTGTACACACACCACACACACACACACACACACACACACACACACACACACACACACACACACACACACACACACCACACCATACACACACACACACACCACACACACACCTCCCGCACACACACGCACACATCACACTCAACACCCACACACACACACACCACCCACACAGACACACACACACACACACAAACACCACCCACACACACACACCCACACACACATACACCACCCCCCACACACGCACACACCACCCACACACACTCACACACACACAGCACACACACACACACACACCACCCACACACACACACACACACACACACACACATATATATTTTATTTTATTTATTTATTTATTTATTTATTTATTTATTTATAATTTTTGGTGATGGGGTGCGGGTCTGCGGTCTGTACAGAATGCTCACAAACTAGTGATTGCTCCCTTTCTGCTCTGAGATCTACTCCCAGTCTATCAATAGACAGTCACTCCACGGTTCCTTCCCTTTCGGACTCTGCGTGCTATCATACTCTCCCCGTGTTTCAGTGGGACTTCCTTTACTTTCTTTTACCTGATTCCATTTTGAAATATATGAACCCGGGAAAGTCCAGCAGCCATTCCTGCCCTTGCGGTCTGGCATAATCTCTCAGTTGTGTGCTGGAAGGATTCATGTCAATATAAAAAAGAAAGACAATCTATCGAACAGTCCATACCGGATCTAAAATTAGAATAGGGAACGGATGAGGTGACAGATCTCTCCGCAGGTCACATTTTTAGAACGACAGGGCAGAACTCTCCTTCATTTACCGTACACGGGGTTATGACCAGGGAGCATGAGATGTATTGAACTGGAGATCTGCGATGTGTGGTGCTAACTGGCCAGAACATGGAATGGTAAATAAGGAAATGATGTACTGAAGGAAATGCACAACAGATATGTGGAGATTATTCACTAAACACTTACATGGGTTCAGTATAGGCTTGTCTCATTGAGGCAAAGGATGATAGCGTAAAATAACCCTTGCTGACAAGAAATATGGAACAGCTCGTCAAGAAGAAGAAAGGAAGATACTTAAGGTTTAGGATCAGATAGGGTTATGGCGAGTCACAATGTAGACAGAAAAGAATTTAACAATGGACTTCAAAGTTAGAAGCGGAGTAAAGATGCACTAAGA
The DNA here is from genome assembly GCF_048418815.1 of Hemitrygon akajei. Classification (NCBI taxonomy): domain Eukaryota; kingdom Metazoa; phylum Chordata; class Chondrichthyes; order Myliobatiformes; family Dasyatidae; genus Hemitrygon; species Hemitrygon akajei. Next base: position 161,809 of record NW_027332057.1, read on the forward strand.
TAAGTAAAGAACAGGAGGAAACCTGATAGAGTGTAGGCAGATCAGAGGTAAAAGAGGAAAACTTGTGTCTGGAGTCCAAGGAGGCAGTGAAGCTCCTCACTGAATACATTGATCAATGTGAACACAGCTTAAAAAGACAGATATGCTCGAACATGCCGACGCTGAAAAGAGGATGCGATAGAAACTTGGAAAACATGATAGATGATTCCCCGATACCGGAAGGGATATACTCCAGGTAATAGATGATTCCCCGATACCGGAAGGGATATACCCCAGGTGATAGATGATTCCCCGATAGCGGAAGGGATATACTCCAGGTAATAGATGATTCCCCGATACCGGAAGGGATATATTCCAGGTGATAGATGATTCCCAGATACCGGAAGGGATATACTCCAGGTAATTTTGGAAGGCGAGCTCAGATATTGTTGTGCTTTTGGGCAGGATATTTGTGTCTTCGCAGGCCATGGAAGTAGAACTAGAAAATTGGAGGGTGGAAAATGTTATTCATTTGTTGACGAAAAATAATAGGGATACTTCTTGGAATTATTGACCAGGGAGTCTTACATCAGTAGTGGGTAAACTACTGGAGGGTATTATTGAAGAAGGAATTTATGAGTATTTAGAGAAACGTAGTCTGGTTAAGGACAGACAACATGATATGTTGTCCTTTATGAGTCAGATTGAATTATTTGAAAAAGTGAAAATAAAACAAACAGAAGAATCAGAACAGTCGATGTGGGTGCATTAATTACGGTCAAGTATTTGATCAGCTCCCCAAAGTGGACGCATTCAGAAAGTCAGAGGCATGGAATCGAGGGAAACCTGGTTGTGTTGATTCAGGATTGGCTTCCTAACAGAAGGCAGATGATGTCGTAGACAGAATGAATTCTGGATGGAAGACAGCGAGCAGCCGTGTTCCGCATGCAGAGTCGAAATTTCGGTACACTTCATAACTTTCTTTCGAGTTTGCAGTTAAACTGCTGAAATAGGGCTGACGGAAATAGTCGATTTAATCTGAACACAGAGCAGCAGCTGGATAATTTATGGAGTTAAGACTGACGACGTAAGCAAATCGCTGAACGATTGACTGGACCGGCACGTTGTCTAAACTGACCTGTCATTTACGTATTACAGGGCAAATGCAACATTGACTTCAAAGCACTACAACTCAAAACCAGCATTTCAATGTGTCCAGCAGCAGCTTTTGCTGCTCATTAAAATAACCAGCCTTTGCAAAATGCCAATTTCAAATTCCCAATTGAAGTACACACCATTTTATCATAATGCCAATTTACCTCTGAATCGTGGTTTTATCGCATCCAGTGCAGATACGCTCATATTTCGATCTATTTAACCCTGAATCCACATGGCCGGTGTGGAATCCGTGTCTCCATCTAAAATCATTAATATATGAAACACACAAATCTACACAAACTAAAATCGCAGCGAAAGCAAAGCAAATATCCAGGCTTACACTTGTCTTCCTTCAAAACCATCACAGGCAATTGGGGAATGCAGAATAAACAACTTCAAAAGTTTCCATCTTCTCATGCAATAACCATCCATTAACTCAGTCTCCATGCTTCAGTGTGTGCGAGGCCAGAGGGATCGAACAGTATCAAAGACTGTCTAGATGGTTCGGTGCTGTGAGACACTGAAGTTCTAACCCAGACATACAGTCAGTCAGCCATAGGAAACCACTGCACAGAAACAGGGTCTCCAGCCCGTCAGGACCGGGAGGAATTGTTTAAACTGCCTACTGCCATCGACCTCACCCGGACCGTGGCCATCCATATCCCTCTCATCCGTGGACTTCTCCAATCAACTCCTAAACGTTGACATCGGAATCTCAATTATCATTTGTGTTGGCAACACTCTGACCACCCTCTGAGTGAAGAGGTTTTCACTCATGTTTCCCTTAAACATTTCATATTTCACCCTTCACCTATGATTTCCAGTTGTATTCTCGCCCAACATCAGTGGATAAACCCCTCTTGCATTTACACTCTCTATACGCCTCATAATGTTGTATACCTCTATCAAATCTCCCATCTGTCTTCTACCCGCTCGGGAATAAAATGCTGACATATGTAATCTTTCCTTTTAATTAAAAAATATTCAGTCCGTCAAGGCACTAGCCGTGTAATTTTTTTTCTGCATTATTTTAAATTTATTTTCATTTTTCGCGCACACAGTATTCCAAATTAGGCCCCGATAAAGCCTTAAACAACAGCAAGGTAACGTCACAACTCCTGCACTCAGTACTTTGGTCTATGAAAGCCAATGTGCGAAAATCTTTTTTTTTATGACCCTGTCTTACTCTGGTGTAACTTTCATTGAATTATGGACCTGCATTCCCAGATTCGTTTGTCCTATCGTATTCCTCAGTGCCCTATTTCTCATTGTGTCAGACCAACCCTGACTGGTCCGCCAAAGTGCAAGATCTAACTCTTGTCTGTGTTAAATGCGATCTGACATTTTTCAACCCATTTTTCCAGCTGGTCCAGATTCCGTTTCATGCTCCGGTACTCTTCCTCGCTGTCGACTACACCCGCAATGTTGCTGTCATCGGCAAATTTGCTGATCTTGTTAACGACATTATCATCCAGATAGTTGATATAGATTACAAATAACAACGGGCACAAGAACGATCCCTGGGGCACTCCACTCATCACAGGTCCGCAGTCAGAGAGACAACCATCCATTACCACACTCTAGCTTCCCCAACGTATCCAATGGCGAATCCAATTTGCTACCTCATCGTAAAAGCCAAACGACTGATCCTTCTCGAACATCCTCCCATACGGAACCTTGAGAAATTCCTTGCTGAAGTCCCTGTTAGACGGCATCCACTGACTTGCCTTCCACACCATTCCTGGTAACTACCTCTTAAAGCTCTGTGAGATTGGTTAGACATGACCTACTACGCACGGGCCCATTCTGACTATCGCTAATGTTCTTGTTTGTCCAGTTACTTCCCTTCATACTCCATGACCAGCGTAGTCTGAACAACAAGGACAATTCATCATTACATAATACTGAGCGAGTCCCTTCCAAGCAAAGCTATCGAGATCATCCAGCGGTCGGGACTGATATTTATGGCCTAATATTTTTTTAATTCTCCTGCACTTTATTATCCGACGCATTGAGAGTAGTCTGGAAGAGCTAGGCGTTGTAGCTTTAAATAATTAATCGATTTACTTAACTATAGCAAGATACGGTACGCTCGGTCGAACGCAGAACATAGAATATTACAGCACAATACACAAGGTTCTGATAGGCTTTCAACTAATGTAAGTTCGATCTAACACATCCCCCCTGCATCTCCATCAGAATCAAAGGTTTCAAAGGTACATTTAAAGAATCAGAACAGATTTAATATCACAGACATACGTCGCGAAATTGTTAACTTTACGGTAGCAGTACAAAGAAATACTGGATAAATAAATATAGAGAAAACAAAACTGAGATACAGGTGGCGGCGGGGAAAAAAGCTGTTCCTGAATCGCTGAGCATGAGCTTTCAGGCTTCTGTATCTCCTTCCAACAAGTATTTTTTATTATTTCTACTAAAAGCACGTAGATTTACACACTGTCGCTGACAGCAACATTGCGGGTGTAGTCGACAGTGATGAAGAGTACAGAAGCATGAAGCGGAATCTGGACCAGCTGGAAAAATGGGTTGGAAACACTTGTCTTAACAAGTAGCTACTCTTCTGAGCATGGTCTCGGGTTTATTGCTCTGATTAGATTGTCCCAGAGTCAAGAATCAGTTCAGAGTCCACGCCCTTCACATAACAAATGGCGACTTGTTTGAGAATGGTCTCAGGTTTAGCAGATCATTACCTGAAGCTTCCTGTGTCCACATTCAGCTCCTGTGATTAAATTATTCCAGTGCAAGAATCAGTTCATAGCCAACAAAATGGGGGAAAACAGAGAGAACTGGTTTGTATGCTTCCCTGTCCTTGATCAGTCTGTAGTTTCTTCTGGCCAACAGTGATTTATGAGCCATTCAATCTGACACGACGGTATCTTTCTCGGGTCTGCTGTCGTCTGAATGCACAGGGGTGGATGATGGAGGTTTTGCAGAGATGCCGAGTGCTGTAGGGGTCGAAGGGGTTTACAGAAATGCGGTGTGATGTAGGGGTTTGAACGGTTTTGTTACGTACCCTGTAACGGGTTAAAAGAACCAGCAGAAATGGAACACACCTGGAGTCTGGTATTGTTACAAATAAAACACTACTTATCTGTATCCACGTAATCTCGTAATATAAAACCAGATAAATCAAACAGGTTAGCAGAGTTTATGCATATATAAGTGTGTAAATATAAAACCCCAAACTTCTTCAATCTTAGGTGGTAAATGATACAGTCTTACGATGGTATAGGCATGACGTCAGTTCAGTTCGTGATATTAAGTTGAGTAGAATTGAGGAGAGAAAGAGAGAGGTGATTGTTTTCCAAGTAAGCTGATGTCGTCGATCTTTCCGTTGCCTTCCAAAGTCCTGTTAAAGTTTTGTGATCACACAAAAGAGTACCGCCTTCACGCAGTAAAGCTATCAAAGGTTAAACACACCGATAACATTCCACCGGTCACCCCTTTGCCACACTGCGATCAAAACCCACACTTTCGTGGGCACTGAATGTTCATCCAGTGTCTATTTCTTCTGCATTTCTGTCCGTGTCTGTGTGTCTGTCTGAAAAGTCAGCTGACCTTGAATATATCCCAAACATGCTGAACGCCAGCTGCCCATTTATAGCTCCGCCCTTCCGTAACCATGGAGACTCACGGCCTGCTCGGTGCTCTCTCGCTGTCTCTCTCTCTCTCTCTCTCTCTCTCTCTCTCTCTGAATCGGTGTACACCAAATTTCTCTCTTTTTAAAGGCACAGTCCATATTGAATACACCTTAGCATCTCGTCACAGTTTTTACAGATAGTGAGGTGTGTCAGCACACTTCTCCACCAATGTGGAAATGCAGTTTACTTGTAGTACCAAACTGGCATTCCTGTCTGTAACAAAATGAAACGCGTCTTGTGTCGGAGTGTTTTGCTAATAATGTTCGTGCAACATTATGCTGAGTGATCCTGAGTACCTGACTGCAGACCGCAGTCCCTACACTATAATGGCAGAATATGGCATTAAAGGCAAAACTTTTGGCAGTGCGTAGGATCAGAGGGATCTTGGGGTCCGAGTCCACAGAACACACAAAGCTGCTACAAAGGTTGACTCTGTGGTTAAGATGGCATATAGTGCATTGGCCTTCATCAATTGTGGGATAGAGTTTAAGAGCTGAGAGGTAATGTTGCAGCTATATAGGACACTGGTCGGATCCCACTTGGAGTACTGTGCTCAATTATCGTTGCCTCACTACAGGAACGACATGGAAACCATAGAAAGGGTGCCGAGGAGATTTACAAGGATGTTGTCTGAATTGGGGAGCATGCCTTATGAGAATAGGTTGAGTGAACTCGGCCTTTTCTCCTTGGAGCGATGGAGGATGAGAGGTCGCCTGATAGAGGTGTACAAGATAATGAGAGGCATTGATCGTGTGGACAGTCAGAGGCTTTCCCCAGGGCTGAAATGGCTGGCATGAGAGGGCATAGTTTAAGGTGCTTGGAAGTAGGTACAGAGGAGATGTCAGGGGTAAGATTTTTTTACACAGAGAGAGGTGAGTGCGTGGAATGGACTGCCGGCGGCGGTGGTGGAGGCGGAAACGATACGGTCTTTTAAGAGACTCCTGGATGGTTACATGGAGCTTAGAAAAAGAGGGCTATGGGTAAAGCCTAGGTAGGTCTAAAGTAGGGACATGTTCGGCACAGCTCTGTGGGCCGAGGGGCCCATATTGGGCTGTAGGTTTTCTATGTTTCTACTCAGACGACGGCAAAAGGGTTTGTCCCACCTTCCTTTAATTTGCTCTTACTAATCAATCCCAAATGCCGATTGGCCACTAGTTGATTGGTCACCGATTGCTCTATTGCACTGCCGTGAGCTGCCCCTCGGACAATGAGCCTTATTGAAGTCCCCTCCTCTCCAGATTTCCGATGTCCTGGTTGGCCACTAGTCAAAGCTACCGGACTTACCTCTCAGTGATGGCCATGGCAATGACAGCAACATGACACTGGCAACCGAGTACATTGTCTCGGACAAGACACCTGCCAAATCTAATGCCACTCCCCTTCGCACTACATATGGACTGCCGTCTATGTATGCATATTGACCTGTTGTCCGCACATGTTCATTGATCTCTTTCCCTCTCTGCAATGTGAATACTCCAGTTAAAGCCATCTCCTGCGTGTGTGCTTCTATTTGATATGTAGTTACACAGACACAATGCAGGCTGACATTTGACTACAGAAGTGATGACCATAAGTTTCTCTATTCCTCCAACCCTGAGACAATTTTAGATCTAGATTCTTTGTTGTCCTCACAGTTCCAGTCCAAGAAACACATTTGTGTCTTTCATATTTTGCAAGGGACATGTAAGAAACGGCAAGAAAAAAATACACAGATATAACTGCTACTAAAAATTTTATTGGTGGCTTATTATACAAATGCCCCAAGTGAACATGCTGTACCTATCTGCACGCAATGCAACAAGGACTGCTCACTTGGAATAACTTTACAATTGACTTAAATTGTGGTGCGCCTATCAATATTGTAATGTCATTATGGGTGCAGTAAGAATTAGGCTGAGTGATGACACCTGACAGCTTTACAAACATTTGTGGAATGTAGAAAGGCACCAACCCTATGAATTAATGTATCCTCCAATATAATTTAGGAATTAACCTTCTTACATTGCATAAACAACTGATTAACACATGTTTACAAACTGCATTACATTCCAACAGTTGCTACATTCTCTCATGACTCATGCGGTCCTTTTCGTGGATGCAGACTTCTGGGCAGCATGAGCACAATTCAGATTAGCATCATGCACCGCATCCCACATCAGTAGCAGTTTGAAAGGCTGAAAACGGTGCACTAGCAGTAACTCACGGTAATAGCAAGGATTGAAAGAGTCCTCTTGGGTTGAAGGAACACTGATACCAGCTGCCCTGAATCCACTATGGGAGCGTGGGGCTAGTCCAGCCTTGGCCAGGCACATCCCCAAAAATACATCATCAATGGGGTATAGTTCAAGGTCTTGGGCTATGTGGTAAATGATATGAGCTGTATACACAGACATAAGTATGCCCCCTCCATTAACGTATGGTGGGTAAGACTTGATAGTGGTCACTATTTCTGGCACATAATACTTGCTCGACTTCTGGCGTTTGGGCCCAAACCCATAAATGAGACGGCCCACAAACAGGTGTTGGTGAACCTTCATGCCTAGCAAGTAATCAACCATGTTATCGGTGTTGGCAAAGACATCTTCATCTCCATTGAAGATGAATTTAGCACTGGGGCAAAATTCACAGACCCACTGCAGCAACTTGTATTGTTTGAGGGTGAGGTTGAAAAAGGTATCCAAGAAATCCCATTGTAGGACATCTCTGTGTTCTCTGTTTTCCATTGCTAACAGCTGATTCAATTTCCTACTTTCTTTTTGGTCAGGAGAGACACCAGAGATAAAGACTCTCTTAATTAGGACCCCATTGAATTCGCGTTCTTTGCCCCAGGTCTTCCTTACCACTTCCCGCCGACCCTGGTTGAAAGGGTGAGATTTGATCACCAGGAGCAGGAAGACATTCTGAGATCCTTCTCGACCACCACATTTGTCTGGGACATTTTGAATCATGTTAAATTCTCGACAGTGTTTATACATCAAGAAGTTTTTTATGTGCTCTTTCTCTTGATGAAATGAGGACAGGTGCAACAATGTCCTGTTCGCGTGGCACTTTGGCTTGAGCACTGATTTAGTTGCATCAGCAGTAACAACCTTGGGCAGATCTTTGCGATGAACAGTTTCTGCAACATCATCAGTCTCTCGACGTTTGTCATTATTCCAGAACATGAAGAACAATCCCAGAGTAATCAAAACACCCAGCAGTACTTTCACATAGAATTGCTGATGTCTTCTCATCTTTCACCTGAAATAGAGAAAAAATATGGAGTAATTCAAAGAAAACTTTACATTTACATGATGCTTGAGAAGAATGAGAAGTTTAAACTGTAATGAGGTTCACTAATGCTTTGTAATATTAACCTCAAAATGGTGGTGAGGTAAGGAATAGGCAAGGCCCTACAGAAAGTTTAATTGACCTGAAGCATTCCATCCCAGCAGAAAAACAAATCTACCTATAGGATACCATCTGTCATTAAACTGAAAATCGTATAGTTTCTTTCGGTGCATTAAAGATATATTATTCCAAAGGCTTTATTCCACCTCGCTTCAGAGCTTTCATCACTCCTCTCGGGGCTTAAACTGAGCTGGGCCAGACATAGAGCAATATAGCACAATGCAGGCATTTTGGCCCATGATGTTGCACCAACCTTTTAATCTGCTCCAAGATCAATGTACCCCTACTCTCTCAAATAGCTCTCCATTTTTTTATTTCATTCATGTGTCTATCTGGAAGCCTCTTAAATCTCAGTAATGCATCGACCCTTATCACCACCCAGGCTGTGCATTCCATACACCCACCATTTTCTTTTAAAAATTACTACTTCTGACAATCCCCTAAACTTTTCTCTAATCACCTTAACATTATGCCCCATCTTATTAGTCATTTCTGCTCTGGGAAAATGTTGCTGGCTGTCCACTCTATCTATGCATCTTATCAACTTATACGCCTCTATCAAATCACATCTCCTCCCCCTTTGCTCTAAAGAGGAAGGCCCCATCTCGGTCAACATTCAGTTTAAGTTCACAGGTTATTGATACTATGGAAGATGATCTATTATTGACCATTGATTAGTAACTGAATATATGGCAGTGCAGGGAAGGTAACGTGTTAGTACAGCTACTGAAAGCATCTGATTTTCAGGGCATTTCAACCTGGTCTATGTATGCCTACAATAGGAGAAACAAAGAGAAGTATACTCAAGGACCTTGGCTTTTTGCTTCTATTTTAACCAGAGAAGTGTATTCAAAGTTAAATTAGCAGTGGCCCACCCACCCTGCCATCCATTGGTCAAACCACTTTATGAAAGGCTACAACTAAGGCATAACTAGTCCCAATGGCAAGGCTGATTCCACCCAGACATTCAGTAGTAAGCAATTGTGACAAGACAGCGAAGCCATCGCAGGCCCATATCTATTGAAGGAAAACGGCACCAGCATCACCTATGGCAGGAATTTACGCTTCATGAAGAGCAGTGAACCTTGTAATCCAGGAGCCCAGAGAAAGCACAAGTAACTGATAGCAGAACAAGGCAGATAGATAGCATGATCCACAATGTGTATGAGTAAAACCTTGGATGCCAGGAGCCGTGGAAAGACACCAGTGACTGATAGCAGAACGATGTGTACAAGTAAAACTATTTGCACAGGGATGCAACTTGTGTCACTTTAGAATTATGGAATCCTAGAGTAATGCGATCTAAACAAGCCCTTCGGCTCAACTGGTCCATACCAACCACAGCATCCTCCCTGCTAGTCCCAGTTTTCTAGTTTGGCCCATAACTCTCCAAGCCTCTCCCTTCCATGTACCCGTCCAAATGCCTGTTAAATGTGGCAGTGGAACCCACTTCAACCACTTCCTCTGGTAGCTTCTTCCAGGTATTCACAATCCTCTGTGTACTGAAGTTAACCCATTGATCTCTTTTCAATTTTTTCCCTCCTCTCTTCTATCTGTGACCTCTCATTTCGGACTCTCCAACTCTCCAATAATGACAATCCACCTTATCAATACCCCTTATGATTTTAGACTTCTGAGGTCACCTCTCATTCTCCAAGGAATAAAGGTCCAGCATGGCTAACCTCTGTGTAATCCATGCCCTGTAGTCCAAAGAAACATCCTCCTAAATCTCTTCTGCACCCTCTCCAACTTGGCAGTGTCTTTCCTATAACAGGGTAACCAAAATTGTAGATAATATTCCAAAAGTGGTCTCAACAACAAATTATGTAACTGCAAATAATTCGCCGCTCCTGAACTGTACACCATAACTGATGAAGGCTAGCATGCTAAACGAGTTTTTTCACCATCCTGCCTTTCAGTGAACTGACTTGTCAGCGCCTTGCCATTCATTGTACAAGTTCTACTTCATTTGAATGTCCATCACCTCACAAATAACCATATAACAATTACAGCACGGAAACAGGCCATCTCAGCCCTTCTAGTCCGTGTCGAATGCTTACTCTCACGTAGTCCCACCGACCTGCTCTCAGCCCAGAACCCTCCATTCCTTTCCTCTCCATATACCTATCCAATTTTTTAAAAATAACAATATCGAACCTGCCTCTACCACTTCTACTGGAACCTTGTTCCACACAGCTACTACTCTCCGAGTAAAGAAGTTCCCCTTCGTGTTACCCCTAAACTTTTACTCTCTGTCTCTCAACTCATGTCCTGTTGTTTGAATCTCCCCTACTCTCAATGGAAAAAAGCCTATCCCCGTCAACTCTATCTATCCCCCTCATAATTTTAAATACCTCTATCAAGTCCCCCCTCAACCTTCTACGCTCCAAAGAATAAAGATCTAACTTGTTCAACCTTTCTCTGTTACTTAGGTGCTGAAACCCAGGTAACATTCTAGTAAATCTTCTCTGTACTCTCTCTATTTTGTTGACCTCTTTCCTATAAATCGGCGACCAGAACTGTACGCAATACTCCAAATTTGGCCTCAGCAATGCCTTGTACAATTTTAACATTACACCCCAAGTCGTATACTCAATGCTCTTATTTATAAAAGCCAGCATACCAAAAGCTTTCTTCACCACCCTATCCACGAGATTCCACCTTCAGGGAACTATGTACCATTATTCCCAGATCACTCTGTTCTACTGCATTCCTCAATGCCCTACCATTTAACATGATTGTCTTATTATGAATAGTTCTACCAAAATGTAGCCCCTCACACTTATCAGCATTAAACTCCATCTGCCATCTTTCAGTCTACTCTTCTAAATGGCCTAAATCTCTCTGTAAGCTTTGAAAATCTGCTTCATTATCCACAACGACACCTATCTTAGTATCATCAGCATACTTATTATTCCAATTTACCACCCCATCATCCAGATCATTAATGTATATGACAAATAACACTGGTCCCAGTACAGATCCCCGAGGCGCACCACTAGTCACCGGCTTCCAACGTGACAAACAGTTATCCACCACTACTCTCTGGCATCTCCCATCCAGCCACTGTCGAATCAATTTTACTACTTCAATATTAATACCTAACAGTTGAACCTTCCTAACTAACCAACCGTGTGGAACCTTGGCAAAGGCCTTACTGAACTCCATATAGACAACATCCACTGCTTTACCTTCGTCAACTTTCCTGGTAACCTCTTCAAAAATTCAATAAGATCTGTCAAACATGACCTTCTTCGCACAAATCCATGTTAACTGTTCTATCTAGATAATTATATATACCATCTCTAAGAATACTTTCCATTAATTTACCCACCACTGACGTCAAACTGACTGGCCTATAATTGCTCGGTTTACCCTTAGAACTCTTTTTAAACAATGAAACCACATGAGCAATACGCCAATCCTCCGGCACAACCCCCTTTTCTAATGACATTTGAAATATTTCTGTCAGAGCCCCTGCTATTTCTACGCTAACTTCCCTCAAGGTCCTAGCAGATATCCTGTCAGGTCCCGGAGACTTATCCACTTTTATATTCCTTAATAGTGCCAGTACTTCTTCTTCTTTAAACAGCTAAGGTATTTGTAAAGTAAAGGAGATAGCGGGGTAACACACCGACGGGAGTAACTTAAATAGACCTTTTAGTCAGGAAAGTCATCTGATTGATAAGGTTATTTATTTCCAGTAAGTGAGCACTAATCTGATGGTGAAATATGTTGTATTCTTTTGGACGTGGTTATCTCCAGTTTGCAATCTCCACATAGTTGTTGCCCTTCAGTGTAATGGTCCAATTGTGGACAAATATTTAAGATTGCAGTATGAAGTTGTCTCTGAGATCAGTGCTGTTCCAGGTTGCCGGGGCACAGTTAAATCTGGCGAAAGGGAATGTCCAGTGTTCAAAAGAAAAGATTATTTCAAAATCATAACTTTTCACCAGAGTTCAGAAGTCCCATCCTGACTGCGTCTTTCCTACAAGCCCACAGCGATTTCTGCCCTCAGCTGTCACTGAAGTAAATTGGTCCCAAAGTAAAGAATAATTTCATGCGATGACACCACCCGATCTGAACCAGGATGCGGGTCGCGGTTGCTCCCTGGAGCAGATCGATTTGTCGTGAGATACTGTATGTAATCTTTGTCACCGTCTACTGAGGTGCAAAATTAAGCCTGGATCGAACAGCACATCAGAACCATTGGCTCGAAGGAGTTTTTGTGTCGTTTAGTTCTTGCGCTGTGGAGCAGGGTGTGGAGTTACGTGCTGATGAGTGTGACGTGCAGGCTTATGTGTGTGTTGTCAACTGAACATTACTCTGATTGTGTTCACTTACTGTTTGGTCCCACGGAACTCCGGTGCTCGGATTCGCTGGTAACAGAATCAGGAGCTCAGCACAGAGTAAACACAGAGACTGTAGTGGGTGGGCAACGTTACGATGAGTTAATACGCCCACTTGTGACGGCAGGTTTTCTAGTGTTTCTTGTTATGGTCCGGTCCGGAGCCCCTATTCCGGGTCTTGATCTGGTCCGCGGACTCCTGACTCCGGGTCTTGTAGCCGTCCCTCCTTTCACCCTTGAGCTAATTAGTCACACCTGTGGATCATTCTGGCTTGTTTGGACTCAAGGAGGCGCAACTGTTGCCCATCGGCTGGTAGGTGGATATAAGGGGCTCTGAGACTGAGTCTAGTTGGGGGTCGTCCTGCTCTGAACCTGTTTTGTCCTGCTTCCCTGGTAGGTGCTCGTCCCGCGGTTCCGTTCGGTTTGCCTTGCTCGCGCTGTCCGACTGTCCGACTGTCCATCCCGTTTTGACCTCCTCGTCCTGTGTTGCGCTGGTCGCCCTGTTTTCCCTGTGCAGACCCGTGCGTCATGTTTGTCCTGCTGGTGCTGTTCGCCTGGTCTTCGTTCCTGTTCGCCCCGGCTTGGTGTACCCATCGCTAATCAACTAGTTCTGTGAGTCAGTTTCAGAGTCACCCTGGACTTAGTCCCCTTCCTATCCCTTGCCTCCGTCGGGTAAGCCAGGCCAGATTGCCGTTGCCCGTCGGAGGACTTTGCTTCTTTCTTACCCCTCGCCTCCGTCGGGTAGGTCAGGCCAGATTGCCGTTACCTGGCGGAGGGCTCTGCCACTTTCCTACCCCTCGGTCCCGACGGGTGGTACCCCGCACCTGCCCAGTTTACCGCGTCTTGCCCAGGCCTCTGTGTTCACGCCTGGGAGGCGGCAGTGCCAATGAGTCATCCAAAGGTCTCTGCCCCTTACTTACCCCTCGCCTCCGTCGGGTAGGTCAGGTCAGATTGCCGTTACCTGGCGGAGGACTCTGCCTTGCCATGAACCCCAAGATCCTGCCTTGCCATGAACCCCAAGATCCTGCCTTGCCATGAACCCCAAGATCCTGCCTTGCCAGAATCCTCAGGATCCTCCTGCCTTGCCTGAGCTATCTCTGAACACCAGGATCACCTTTGAATGCCACGTTCCTCACGCCACGGTCACCCCAACTTGTTCTATCCTTTAGTTGTCCCTGTCCTGCCCCTAGTACTTCAGTGCCTGCGTCCTGCATTTGGGTCCATTCCATGTCCCCTTATGACATTTCTACCATTTCAATACTGTCTTTAACATTGAGTGGCTTTGCGGATCCGTCTGATTTTTTTGCAGGAGTGAGTGTGCTATTTTAGCAAAGACAACAAGTATGTGTCAGTGATATTAAAAATTAAACTTTATGAGTTAAATCTCATTGCTGATAACAAATATCGATGTGCACTGTGTTATGCTCCTCCGGTACCTAATAATACGGCCACTGATTGTATATCCATGGTCTTCTACTGCCGTTGCTCATTCAGTCCAATGTTCGACATGTTTCGCGTCCAGTGATGCCTCTCTGCACAGTGCAGTAGTTCGTGATTATTTGAGTTACTGTCTTCCTGGCAGATTGAATCAGTCCGCCTTTAACCACCGATCTCTCTCATTACCAAGGCGATTTTTCTCTCTCAGAATTGCCGCTACCTGATTTTTTTCACAGCATCATTCTCCGCAAACTGAGACTGTTGAACTTGACAATCCCAGGAGTTCAGCAGTTCCTGAGATATTCAAACTGCACCGTCTGGCAACGACAAACATTCCACTCTCAAAATCACTGAGATCACATTTCATCTCCATGGTGATGTTTGTTTGGAGACAGAACGTACCCTGTGCTAAGGAACAGGTCACGGAGTGACCCACTGATAATGCTGTGAGTTTAGTTAATGATTATCACCAGGAGCTGACTGAGCATTAACCAGCGTGTGTTCATTACTTACAGAACCCGTAACACAGCCTCACTGGGACAGGGTGGTAACAGAACCTGGAGCCGCGGTACACGGTAAGAAGCAGTATATACTGATATATAAACATCACAAAGGCAGTCAGCCACTTTTATGAACACGAATGGAATTGATAACGTTGATCGACATTAGAACTGTAGCGAATCGCTTTTAAGTAAATTAATAATTCCTTTCGTCTAATTGAATGCATCGACTTCCTGTGTATTTCCCGCGGGAAACCGGGGCAGTTGACAGTGTTATCGGAAACGCCGCACTTTCAACCCGGCTCCGAATCATCAGCAAAGACTCGGGAGCTGCGAGTTCCCCGCACCTCGGAACTGTCCGCGGGCTACTGCTTGCAGTAACAGGAAGACAGATCCGTCCATACTCGGGGCTTTACCGATCCCCGACCGAGGGAACTGAGGATTCGCTTTGTTTATTCCTTCACTGGCGGGATTGATACTATCTGTCCATCCTAAACGGCATTTCGGTTGGTGGACAAAAGTATGGAAACACCCACACTGGAGATTACAGCCGGGCGGGGGGTGGTCGTGGGGGGAGGCGGTGTAAGGAGTTGATGGTTCCATTATATAGTCGGTTGGTGAGATCTGTTGTGGATCACCGTCTGCAGTGTTGTTTCCCTTCTGTCAGATGTGAGTGGGTAGGTGGGAAACCAGAGGAAGGTTTACCAGACAGATATCTGCCCCTGCGAGTTTTTCTATGAGGAATATGTTGTGATCTTGACTTGTGGTGTTACATAAAACAGGGGAGACATGCTTATATACAGTACAGTTTTTTAAAAAAAAATAACAATGCATTGGATTTTATCCGCGGATATTTAATTTCATTGGCATCTTGCATTCACTGTGACCCACCCAGATCAGACTGTGATCTCGGCGCATCAATCCTGCCTCTCACCTGTAACATCTCACTCATTTGTGTATCACTACACTGCAGGATTACAATATTAAATGAAAGACTCTCCTTCTGCTGAATATTGAGGACGGTGATTACCATGACACACTAGACCCGGAGAGGGAGAGAGAAAAACATCTCGGCTGTCTTCAGCTGGCGGTGCTTGGTTTCAGACCCTCACAAAACAGGAACTATTTAGTCCACGTCCCTGTCAAACTCCGCAGCATACTTTATGTCTCATCGAAGTTCCCATTCATTTTACAAAATTTCCGCAGATACAATCAAGTAAATTGTTATAAAAAAATGTATACAAGCAGGTATACATTCCATCACCAACTACTGCTCTATACATGCTGGAATCTTTCCTGCCACACCCTGGGCTCGTAGCTTGTAACTCTTACCTCACCAGGTGTTGCATTCAACTAAACCTCTGGTAGTTCTACTAACAAAAATAAACAATTCCTGGGAAAACTCAGTGCAGGATAATACTTCACAATGATGTCAAATGTTACAGGAAACTTTACTGATATACTGTACATCATTGAGGTGGGTACACTGGGGCTGGAGAGAGGTTGCTCGAGATGTGAGTGAATGAGGAGATGGAACATTTGGGTGAGGGATCAAGGACAGTCACTGGTGGTCATTCAGCAATACACAGGGACTGAATAAAACGTTAGAAAAAGATTCTAAAATGACAAGCCTAGATCAAACAACAATGACTTTGGCTTAGGCACATTGCCCCTCCCCAAACCTTATCAAAGCGCCATAGAAAGTATCCCATCCGGATACATAACGCCTTCATAAGTCTACCGCTCTACCCTTGACTGCAAGGAACTGCAGGGAAATGTGGGCACAGCTGAGGACATGACAGAAACCAGACTCCCCTCCCTGGACTGTGACTGCACTTCCCATTGCATCAGTAAAGCAGGCAGCATCAAAGATCCTCAAAACCCTCGCTATTCTCTCTTCTCAGCCGGATCGAAGATTTAAAAAAAAAACATTGAAAACACACAGCACCAGGCTCCAGGAAACCGTCCAGGCTGCTGTTGTAAGCACATTGAATGTTCCCCGGTGATAAGTTGGACTCTTGATCTCCCAGTCTAACTCGATGTTCACTGCCCTCTCTCTGTAACCATAAGGATTTGTAACAATATGTTATCACCTCAATGTGCTGTTGTAATGTGCTGTACAAGTTTGAGAAACCCAGATCACTGGAAAAGGCTTATTTGTTGCATTTATTGGGGTTATAAAACCGGAAACATTGGCTGCGCTTCAGCAAGTCGGAACAGTGGCATGGATTCAACAAAAATAAACACAACGATGGCCACCCAAAACGAGAGGCCGTGAGAGATCTGGATCTCTCTGCCTTGTCTGAACGGGCGAAAGATGTATCTACTCAGACTGATGGAGCAGTGTCCCGAAGGTGCGATTACTCGGTTTAACCTTCTCTGTCTGCAAGAACACAACAGGGGGAAGGGCCGCTTCCCGTGCCCTGGAATAATGTAAAACAATTGTAGACACCGGCTATCGATCCAGGTGAAGTTTGGACCCGATGCGGGACTGGGTGACGAAGGTAAAGTTCCCGGGATAAACCTCAATGGATGAGTGCAGTCTCGGTATCACCACCCCATCACGCTCCTAGGACCAGGGCAAGAGGGACTGAGCGGCGGCTCATCTCAGTCGGTTTGTTGTGAAGGTCCCACAACACAGACCGACCCCGGCAGGTTCTGTCCAGCAAGCGCAGGGAGGCCACCAGATCGGGGAAGTTAACCTGGTGCATTACCTTACATCAGACGTCCACACTCGGGACTCACCGATGAGAACTTGTTTTCACGCCCGGACGGTGAACCCTCCCCCGGATTCCCGACTCTGGGGGTGATGGTCGTCTCCCAATCCGGATCCTACAGACGATCCGCCGCCGCCGCCGACCCGCTTCAACACAGAACTGAAGGAAGGCAGGACTGTAATTTATGTCATCAGAGCTGGGGGCGGAGCCTCGGAAACAAGGCAGATCTGCGGTAAAATGGGAGCGGGGAAAAGGTTCACGTGACTTACACATGCATGTACGTCCATGAAATGTTGCAAGGTTTTGAAATTTCCGCCATCAGCTGAGATTCAATCAATAAAGCTTTCTTAAAAAATATGCGAATATATCACAGATCTTGTAGCTATGTTTAGATTGTGACGAGATCCGAAAGATTATTGTAAAGTGGACTGTTCCTTTAAAAGAGAGAGGGGGGAGCGAACAGCTTGTGTGCTAAATCAGCAGCAGGGAGACAGAAAGTCTGTGAGTTGCCTTGGAAACTGAAAGGCGGAACTATGTGATGGACAGCTCGTGTTCAGCACTTGGAGATATATACAAGGTCAGTTGACTTTTTAATCAGACACACACCAGAGACACACAAGACACACCACAGGAGACACACACCAGAGACACACAAGACACACCACAGGAGACACACACCAGAGACACACAAGACACACCACAGGAGACACACACCAGAGACGCACAAGACACACCACAGGAGACACACACCAGAGACGCACAAGACACACCACAGGAGACACACACCAGAGACACACAAGACACACCACAGGAGACACACGACCCCTGAGGCAAGGAGGACACTGGTGAGCTTTGTGTGCCCACGACAAGGGTGGGGTTTTTGCTCGCAGTGTGGACAGAGGGGTGACGGGTCGGGAGCTATCAGTGTGTTTAACCCTGGTCTGGGGTTGATAAATTCACCACAGAAGACGGCAACCCTTTCTTGCGGTCACAGTCGGTGACTGTAAGCTTCGGGAGCAGGAGGAGGACGTGAGGATCGACATCGGCATTGGAAGACAAACCAACACCCTAACTCTCTCTCTCCAACTCTACTCAAACCAAATTCCTGAAATGAACTGATTACTTACCATCCCACCGTGAGACTGTATCACCCAATCACCTGAGCTGGGGAAGCTTATTTACTCACCTGTATATGTGCATAAGCTCTGCTAACATGTTTAATTTATCTCGTTTTATATTCCTTTATTCACGTACTTACTAATAAAATAGAGTTTATAACGGCAGACTCAGACTCCGTGTAGGCCCATTTCTGCTGGCTCTTTAACCCGTTACGGGGTACGTAACAGGCGTCCAAACCCAAAGGCAGTATTCCAAGTTCGGGCTCACCGACCTCGTCAATACCTGCTGCCTCCCGTCTGAGGTGTCTGACTTTGTCTGACTCGGTGGAAAAGGAATGCCGTCTTTTTCAGCCGGATGGTCTTGGTTCAGTGAATAAAGGGTTAACCTAGGTGCCGGTGGAAATTGAGGATTCTCAGTTATTTGTGTTGGACGGTGTTCTAAAAGTTGGTGATGAGTTGAAAGTTGGTGATGCGAATTTTATTGGAAATATGTAGAATGGCTGTTTCTGGATTTTTGAATAAAGAACTTGGGAGGTTTGGACTGGTTTCGCGACCTTTGTCCCTGCTTGCAGGGCAATGGCCTGTAAATTATGTGAATCTCTGTTGAATTTTGTTTTCGCAATAGGAAGTAAACACCTTCAAGGTTGTGGAGTTGTTTTTCACGATTGCAATATAGAGAGAAAGGATTGTTTTGGTTTTGAGAGACCACCTGACTGGGTTACTATGGAGACGAGTAAAGCTGAAAGTCGAAAGATCGGAATGGATGGGTTGTTTGGGAATTTTCATAATGTAAACATGATCTTCGTAAGCTTAGTAATGTTGCTGGGTTTGGTAAATATTAGGTTGGCACCTATCCAGGGTGAAGTTTATTCAACAATACAGCTAACAAGCAAGCTTGTGTCTGACGACACACGCACAGATACTGATGTGAACCTCACATGCGCAGTAGCCCGAACCCTGTCTAAAAAAGCTGCTGATGCAATTAGATAGATAGATAGATAGATAGATAGATAGATACTTTATTCATCCCCATGGGGAAATTCAACTTTTTTCCAGTGTCCCATACACTTGCTGTAGCAAAACTAATTACATACAATACTTAACTCAGTAAAAAAATATGATATGCATCTAAATCACCGTCTCAAAAAGCATTTAATAGCTTTTAAAAAGTTCTTAAGTCCTGGAGGTAGAATTGTAAAGCCTAATGGCATTGGGGAGTATTGACCTCTTCATCCTGTCTGAGGAGCATTGCATTGATAGTAACCTGTCACTGAAACTGCTTCTCTGTCTCTGGATGGTGCTATGTAGAGGATGTTCAGAGTTATCCATTATTGACCGTAGCCTACTCAGCGCCCTTCGCTCAGCTACCGATGTTAAACTCTCCAGTCCTTTGCCCACGACAGAGCCCGCCTTCCTTACCAGCTTATTAAGACGTGAGGCGTCCCTCTTCTTAATGCTTCCTCCCCAACATGCCACCACAAAGAAGAGGGCGCTCTCCACAACTGACCTATAGAACATCTTCAGCATCTCACTGCAGACATTGAATAACGCCAACCTTCTTAGGAAGTACATTCGACTCTGTGCCTTCCTGCACAAGGCATCTGTGTTGGCAGTCCAGTCAAGCTTCTCGTCTAACTGTACTCCCAGATACTTGTAGGTCTTAACCTGCTCCACACGTTCTCCATTAATGATCACTGGCTCCATATGGGGCCTAGACCTCCTAAAGTCCACCACCATCTCCTTGGTCTGACAGTGGTTTAATTTATGAGAATTTTGTCAGAGACTTTTCTGCCTTCCACATTGCATCAGAATGTGGGTAGTAAGGAGGAGGAGAAAGGTTTGTCCTTGTCCTGGGATGAATTTTTAGCGGAACAAAGTCGAGATTCTGAAATTGCTGCGTTAAGGGAGACAGCTCTCACAGGAGAGGAGGTTCAGAGAGAGTCAGTAGGATATTATCTTAAGGATGGGGTGTTACTGAGAAAGCGGAGATCACCTACTGTGCCTGCAAGTGAGAATTGGGCCATTGAACATCAAGTTGGGGTCCCGAAAGACTACAGGGCAGAGATTTTAAACATGGCTCATAGCATGCCTTTAGGTGGACACTTTGGAGTGAGGAAGACAGTAAACAGCATTATGAAGGAATCCGACTGGCCTAATTTAAGGAAGCATGTTGTGAACATTTGCAGGACTTGCCATACCTGTCAGGCTGCGGGAAAACCTGATCAGGTGATCCCAGCGGCACCACTTAGACCAACACCTGCTTTTGGTGAACCTTTTTCTAGGGTCATAGTGGATTGTGTTGGCCCATTGCCAAGGACTGCAGCTGGTTATGAGTGTGTGTTAACCATCATGTGTGCGATGTCTAGGTTCCATGAAGCTGTGCCTCTCGGGAACGTCAAGGCCAAGACTGTGGTAAAAGCACTTATCAAACTTTTCACACTGGTATGTCTACCTAAAGAAATCCAATCTGAAGTAACTTTACTTCGAAAACATTCCAGGGGGTAGTTAAAGAATTGAGAGCTAAGCACATTATGTCACCTTTGACCCTACTCAGAGAGCATTGATCAGATCAGAATGTGAGTAGGAGCGGGCTCAGTTACGTTTCCGAATTCAGAGACAGACTTAACAAGGCTTGTGACCTTGTGAAGCAGAATTTACAGCACTCTCAGATAAACATGAAACAGAGGTATGACAGAAGAGCGAGGGAGCAGAGATATCGTGCTGGAGAAAGGGTCCTGATGCTGTTTCCTCTCCTTACCAACCCCCTTCAAGCGAGAGTTAGTGGACCATATGAAATAATTAAGAAAATTGATCCTTTAAATTATGTTATTAGGACTCCTGAGCGATGAAAGGCTACCAAGCTCGTCCACGTAAAAATGATCAAACGTTATCATGACCCCGACCCTGCACCAGTGAGTACGGCCGGTGTGTTTAACCCTGGTCTGGGGTTGATAAATCCACCACAGAAGATGGCATCCCCTTTTCTGTGGTCACAAGTTGGTGACTTTTAAATAGGTTTCGGAAGCAAGGAGGACGACTTGGAGGATCGGCATCGGCACTGGAAGATAAACCAACACTCTAACTCTTTCTCTCCAACTCTACTCAAACCAAATTCCAGAACTGAACTGATTACTTACCATCCCACCGTGAGACTGTATCACCCAATCACCTGAGCTGGGGAAGCTTGGGCACACACACACACACACACACACACACACACACACTCACACACACACACACACACACACACACACACACACACTCACACACACAAACACACACACACACACACGCACACACACACGCACACACACACACTCACACACACAAACACACACACACACACACACACACACAAACACACACGCGCACACACACACACACACACACTCACACACACAAACACACACACACACACAAACACACACACACACACACGCACACACACACACACGCACACACACACACTCACACACACACACACACACACACACACACACAAACACACACACACACACACACACACACACACACAAACACACACACACACACACACACACACACATACATATATATATAGATAGGTATGCGCACATATAAACTCTGCTAACCTGTTTACTTTATCTCCTTCTATATCACTTTATTCACGTAGTTACTAATAAAATAGAGTTTATAACGGAAGACTCAGACTCCAGGTGAATCTGCTGGTACTTTTTAACCCTGCCGGGTGATTGACTGGGTGAAGGAGGAGGTTAAACGCCGGAGTGGAAACATGAGGAGTGAAGCTGGTAAAAGGAGCCTCCTGAACACATTGCACTACCTGTTTGAGTCTCAGAATCGTGGACTGGCTCAGGCCGCACTGGGATCTGTGGAAACACTTTCATTCAGTGGAATGACACTGACTCCGATTGACTGCGCGGTCCTGTCTCATGTCATCGGACTCTGTGATACAATATAACATTTCGACCTGGGACACTGCCTCATTCAGTGTGAAGGAATCCTGCGGCTGGGACCCGGGCTGCACAAGTGCCAGGAGTTGAGGTAACTTGACTTGTCTCTTCCTTTGAACTGTGAAACCGTTCCATTGTGTTGGTTCAATGTAAAGGAATTTGGATAAAACTGTAGAAAATCAGATTAAGAAGAATTGTGACAAATGCCCAGGGGATCGATCAGTAAATCTCCAAGGCGGGAGGGTTCTGTGGTTCCTTGTGAAGGGATGTTGGAGACTTCATCAGATCAGTGAACAACGGCCATTGGTTTAATGGTAGTAAATCACAGGAATTACCGTGTTTCTCACTGCCTGTGACATTTCCATTGACAATATTCTTTCTCACTGTTACTGACACCCAGACCGACACTGACTGCAGCAGGTGGGTCAGAGATTCACACTCCCTTCCCGGTGAGGGACAAGAGACCGTCAGCAAACTGTCCCAGTGAGAAGGAAAGAAATAGTATTGTGAGATTGTCCTCTCCTGCCCTTCCCCGTGTGTGACTATCACCATCAGTCCACCTGTGTGACTGTGCTCACTACCAGATACCCAGAACCCATGCGCGCATCTCCTCTCCCGATTGTGGGACTTAAGTCACACCCACCCCTCCAGAAAAATCGGTTTCTGCGTCATCCGGTCTGTTGGATTAACTTCTCCCATCGCTTTACTGCTGTGGGACCGCTCTTCCCCATCCCCCTTCATCCTGCGGGATCTCTTTTCCCCATCCCCTTGCTCCTCTGTGGTCTCTCTTCCACTTCCCCCTTCCTGCTTTGGGATCTCTCTTCCCCATCCCGTTTCTCCTGTGGGATCTCTCTTCCCCATCTCCTATCCTCATGTGGAATATCTTGTCCGCATTCCCGTCCCACGTTCTTGTTCTGTCTTCCCCTATCTTTTCCTCAGATGTAGTCTTTTCCAATTTATCCCATCGACAGTTCCACATTCATAAATCTTCCTCACTGTGGGCCTGCCCTTTTGACCATTTCACATCAGGAACACTTTTGTAACCATCGGGAAATGAGACAGAACATGAGGAGTTTACAAAATCACATTTGCCGACTAAATTGCTGCATTCGGTGAATAACCTGGATATGGACAGTGAGGGACATTGAGAGTGATGGGAACTCCGAATAGTGATTTACTGAAGTGCTTAACGTTCTTGAACTATCCGAATGAGAGAAATTCCCTCCGATGTACGGTTTGAATCACTTTGTTCTTCAATTTGTCTGTTTGTGTTTAGATTCGGAAAGAATGGACTGGGAGATTCAGGAGTGAAACTGGTGTTTGCGGCTCTGATAAACCCGGAGTGTAAAATACAGCAACTGTGCTAAGTACCAGACTGTGAGAGATTGTGTTTATGGTGACCGTCAGTTCCATAGTAACAAGATGAAAACACTGCGACCGCCTCTGAGAAGATCTTAGAAATTCTGTTCATTAATCAGTTGAATAAATGAAGTGAGCGGGTATTTCGCTGCGCTGATGAACTGCTCTCTGAACTTGGACTGAGTTACCCCATAAATTAACGTGTTTGTGCAGCAACTTAATATCATCAGCACGATTCCAGCGTGTTGAAGCATGTATTCCGAATCGTTGTAATTATATGGATCCAATCCGGCGATGATATAATAAAGGAATTCGGCAACGAATACCGACCACAGGATGATGAAGCTCCCGGAGATGGTGAGAAGTAAGATCACAGACCTCCTCCTGCTCTCCATCTCCGGGTCACTGCGGTTCTCCGCCTGGTTCAGACCCCTCAGACCCTTACGAACGCGACTGTTCACTAAAATATATCTGACTGTCAGAGCGTTGAACAGTAGTATTAACAGGAAAGGGAGTAATGGCGTTAGAACTGTGGCAAACCAGTCATATCCCACCCACCCGGGATCCGTATAGTAGCCCGGCTTTATAATAGTCCCAGGGTATATTGTCAATCACTTTCACAGAGTGATATATGAAGAAGTCGGGCACATTTTTAACACAGATCAGGACGCCGGTTGTTGTCAGAACCACAGCCGCAGTTTTCCCGGTGCAATACTTCGCTTTCCGCTTCTGACAACAGATGGCGACAAACCGATCAAATGAAAACATGACGGTGAACCAGACAGAGCAGTCAGTGGCTGCCTGTCCCAGGGCACCGATCACACTGCACACGGGGGTGATGTTCAGGAAAGTCCCGGGGAAGTAGTAATAACTGAGCCGCCACAGTATGACATCAAAGATGATGGTTAGTAGATCCGCCGTTGCCATGGCCACCAGATAGCGAGTGGTGCAGGTGGAGAGGCCGCACTTTCCCCGGGGCAGGATCACAATCGCCACTAAATTCACTGGGGGAACAGCAAACAGAAGGAGTGAATTACTGTCTCACCGATCAGTGGGTCTCAGGGCAGAGACAAGCTGGAAATTGAGAACAATCAAACTGTGCAGACAACTCATTTCTGGGGGTTTAAAAGGAGTAATGCGGGAATCTCAGATCCCTCTCACGAATGTATGCGGAGTGAACGGAGAAGGTACTCGATACTGGAAAAGGAACAGGGTTTGGGAAGGAGGCGTTATCAACGGATCGCCGAGAAATCAATATAAATCTCCCCCCGTCAGGTTTTGGACTGATGTGTAAAACCTGGGTACCTCGGCAACTTTCTCAGCGATGCTGATTACCGCGTTCCTGTCACCTATGTCCTGGCACTCTCACTGTGCAGCGAAGTCCCGCTCCCTCCACCTCTGTCCATCTACAAAGTTCAAAGCAAATTCATTTCCACCGTTCCAATGCCTGCGTCTCCTTCTTGACTCCCCGTTTATCACCCGCACACACCCCCCCCCCCCCACCCATCTCCGCTTGGATGGCTTCTTTTAAATTCCGCAACTACCCTTGTCCGGGTTTACTTCACACGCTCTCAACCAATCCGATCAGAAAGTTTCAATTTTCATTTTTGAGGTTTATGCTTGACCCGCTGAACTTTAAAGTATTTTGCACGCTGGTGCTTATGTCATCAAAGACAGTGTAGGTACTCCAAAAGATCAGCCTCGTTTGGGGCCGCTCCGAATTACTTCAGCATTATTCTAAATGTTCCGAAGCACATTGTACAAGAGCGGAGTATCGCGTGCACCTTACCCCATCTGACCCCTAACGGACACCGCTGGGCTTGCTCTTAACTCCTGCTTCACTTCACGGATAACAGGGCGTGGTAATAAACCCTGGTACAAAACACGCACACAGGCCCTTACTTGACTTATATTCGGAGTCTGACTTACAAATGCAATCGACCACTCTCCCCTGAATCTCAAAGTCCATTCGCTTCCCGCGTTCCCTTCAAATTTGCAGGTATTTCTTTAATCAGAGCACAATAACTTGAATTTTGAATTTAAAGCACGTCGCTCTAATGAAACGGTATAAAACCAAATAACCGTAAAGGTGGCGAGCGCGCTGGATTATCGGGGTTTACTTGACAGCGGCTTTGCATTGATAAATCAAAACTGCCTGCTATGAATCTACAAAATGAATCCATCTACCCGATCTTCCTCTCTACGGACGCTTCAGCTGCCGGTTTAATTCCAACAGAAGCCATGAATTAAAAAGGAAGGGAACCTCTGAACGAAAGCAGAGATTGGTCGCAATGTTTGCACCGCACTCTCTGACACTCCGACATCACAGCGCTGTCGGTCACTGAACGAGTCCACGGACCGCGCACACAAAACTTAAAATGTTAATTTGCTTGTGTTCTTACCAGGAACACCGATCACGGCAATGACCAAGTACCATATCTTCCTCACACGGTAAAAGGTTTCACGCATGCTGTCTGAGATTCACCCTGTCTTCTAGCTGTCCGCGATCTCGCTGGAGAAACTCTGAGCTGACGAATCTCCACGCTCATTCATTTATACTCGCTCCATCACGCGAACTATTTAATATCACACAAGGCTG
Organism: Hemitrygon akajei; assembly: GCF_048418815.1. Lineage (NCBI taxonomy): Eukaryota > Metazoa > Chordata > Chondrichthyes > Myliobatiformes > Dasyatidae > Hemitrygon > Hemitrygon akajei. Next base: position 188,026 of record NW_027332057.1, read on the forward strand.
ACGTGTTTTCCAAAAGCTGGGGTTAAAATAAACATGATATCATTCAAGTAAACTCCCAATTGTGATGAGGTATGAATAGCTTGACACGAAATTACAACATGACAAAGATGAAGAAATGTCGATTGGAGAAGTCAGTGAATGCTGATGTGAAACACTCTCAGACTCATCTCTCGGTTTCATGATTGTTATTGTTGATCTTGTCCATTCCGTGTATCCATGGACTTTGTCACCATAGACCAATGTTAAGCTGTAAATGGGCTGTTCTGTTTCACTCTGGGAATTGTCTCGTTTATAGATCTTGCAATAGAAAAATAAAATAAAGAATAAGGTGTTTGTACGTTCCTGTAACATAGTGAAAAACCTTAAAATAATATCATATTCAGGCTCACGGAGATATTGAATGCACGTAAACGTTTAATCAAATTCACTGCAACTCGCACAAATTGCTGGAGGAACTCAACAGGTTAGGCAGCATCTTTGGAAATGATTAATCTGTCGACATTTCTGGCCAAGACCTTTCTTCAAATTAATTAACACTTCGTCGCACCTCACATCCATCAACAGAAGCGAGATTTCCCAGTGGCAAACCATTTTCTTTCCGATCCCCTTTCACGGTCCGATATGTCGACCCGTGGCTTCCTCTCGTGCCACAATGAGGCTACTCTCAGGCCGGATGTGCTACACCTCAAATTCCGTCCAGGTAGCCTGCAGTCTCATGGCAAGAACATCGATTTCCGTTGAGTTCCGGTATTTTCCCCTACTTCCTCTCCCCACTTCGGCCTCTTATCGCTCCGCCTGATCTGCCTATCGCCTTCCCATGACGCCCCTCTTCCTTCCCTTTTCCTTGGATCCACTCTCCTCTCCTATCAGCTTCCTTCTTCTGCAGCCCTTTGCGTTGTTCACCTATCATCACTCAGACTGTTATTTCGCCAACCTGGCAACACCCATTCCCTTCTAGCTTGTCCTTTCCTCTCCTCAAGAGGTTCTTATTCTGCCATCTTCCTCCTTCCTTTCTACCCCCTGATGAAGGGTCTTGGCCCGAGACGTCGTCTGTTTGTTCATTTGCATAGATGCTGCCTGACCTGCGGAGATACCAACAGCGTTTTATATGTGAATACAATTGATATACATGCAGTCTTTCGTGTAGTAAACCAGCGGCCACCAATGCTCGCACCGGTATGAAGCAAAGTAATTCAACCGCCGTACACATGACCCTCAAATTTGTGTATATGTTTAAACCGACATAGCATCTGCATTCATAACAATTGTAACAACAATTGGTTTGCAGATGCTCTGAATTGCTAGCGTTGTTGATAGTGTTGTAGACAATGGCATTTGCCTATTTGACTCTTCCATTGTAAACACAACACAACATTGTTTATTCTGTTTTTATGTTCCTAATATGGCACCTCGGTTTACTTATGTATTGAATGGTCTGAACAGAATGGCTCATGAGCAGAGCCCTTCGCTCAATGGGTCGGCGGTTGTGGGATTAAATTGGTCATTTTGTCAGCTAGTCAGCGAAGGGCAGACAGGGGTCAAAATTGAGGTACGAGTTTACCTTCCATGGGTGAGTGTGGCTGGGATATTCACATAGTGTGACGGGGTTCTCGGGAGTGCTGATCTGGACACGAAGAAAGAAATAGAAGTCCAAACATCAATAAAGGTATGGAAGCAGATTTACAATGGGACATCCAATACGTTCGGAACAGATGCCGTCACGGACAGGAAAAGTCATGATGCAATAATATATAATAGTGTTCTGATTTTCTGCTCCCCGTGAGTGATGGACGTAATTGCTGTGGAGCCGCTGCACAAGTGTTTCACCAAGAAATTTCCGAACATAGAACATTTCCGATATCAGCGGATAATCTGTCATTCTCTCCTTGAAGCGGAGGACCAGGGGGTGTTGCACACAGTGTATTAGCGACATACAGTGGCTTGCAAAAGTCTGGGGCACCACTCGTCAAAATGTATGTTACTGTGAATATTTAAGTGAAGAGAAGTTGAAATGATCTCCAGAAGTCATAAAGTTAAAGATGAAAATTTTTTCATCATCTTAAGCAAGATTAGTATATTAGTTTTGTTTTGTACAATTTTACAGTGAAAAATTGGAAAGGAGCATCATTCAAAAGTTTGGGCACCGCAAGAGATTTGAGCTCTGAGATAACTTTGACCAAGGTCTCAGACCTTAATTAGCTTGTTAGGGCTGTGCCCTGCGGACTGAGCCTACTGCACTTTCAGGGTTCACAATGATGTCTCCACTACATCGGAAAATAAAACACAACCTGGATTTGCTCGGACTGCGAGCATGGTTGATCCTGAGCTCATCACAATTTAATGCTTAATCCACTGATATTCGGACTTCTTTCTTCTGTCTGGGGCATTCTCCACTGCCATAGTATGCATAACATAAATGAGGAGAACGGCATCTCATCTTCCAACTAGACACCTCACAACGATAGGGAACACACTGCTGCTTTTTTTACTTATTCCGGCTGAATTACCTTTCGTTGTTACTCCGATGATGCCCACGACCCCTTCCTGCCCCGGTACCATATAATCCTAAATAACGGCCAGTATTTCTCATAAAGTTCCATGGTCTAATTGATCTTTCACCGCCCTGTCATCTCCATGTTGAAAATTGGCACACTTGCACACTTGACTCAATCCCGTGGGTTAGGGTTAACGGGGTTTCACTTTCTACACACTCTGCTACTTTGGGCTAGGAATAACGAGGATAGCAGAACCAGGAGATCGAACTGGGAACTAGGAGCCTGGGCTTGGACTCCGAGCCAGAGACTGGACAAGGACCCAGAACCCGGGACTTGACTCGGGCTCGGACTACAGAACCAGCCGAGGACAGGACGAGGCTAAAGGACGAGGCTACAGGACGAGGAGAGGCAACAGGACTGGACGTGAGACTCCTGGACATGACAAGGGAATCCCAGCACAGGACGAAGGAACCCCAGCACCGGGCTGGGCAAGGTACTCCTGGGCTGGGTGAGGCACATGACAAGACGAGAACACAAAGCGCTGGCTTGGACAGGACAAAGACCTTGGACGTGACTGGGACTGGACGAGACTCCGAAGCCTTGACTTGGTCGAGGAAGAGACAGGAACGCAGAGCCTTGATCAGGGAAGAACAGGGACGCAGAACACAGAGCCGAAGGAGAGACAGGAACATGGAACACCGAGCCGGGAACCCTCCTTGGGTACAGTACGTAGGGCCGGGACACATTACACAGAACACTGAAAACAACGAAACAGGTCCCAACGCTAGGTAGCGGCAAAACGGCCGGACCTACCTAGCGGAGTCGTGGACTTAATGAGACAGTTCCAAACAGGGCGGGGCTCCAGACACAGGCAAGGCGAGGCAAAGTTCCGGGCAGTGTCAAGGCTAGGCGGGGAAAGGCTCCAGGCAGAGGCAATAGACAATTGACAATAGGTGCTGGAGTAGACCATTCGGCCCTTCTAGCCAGCACCACCATTTACTGTGATCATGGCTGATCATACACAATCAGCACCCCGTTCCTGCCCTCTCCCCATGTCCCTTGACCCCGATTTCTATAAGAACTCTATCTAATTCTCTCTTGAATGCATCCAGAGACTTGGCCTCCACTGCCTTCTGGGGCAGATCATTCCACATATCCACCACTCTCTGGGTGAAAAAGTTTTTCCGCATCTCAGTTCAAAATGGCGTACCCCTTATTCTTAAACTGTGGCCTCTAGTTCTGGACTCACCCATCAGCGGGAACATGCTTCCTGCCTCCAACGTGTCCAATCCCTTAATAATCTTATTATTAAGGCAAGACAAGGCGAGGCGAAGCAAGGCTCCAGGCACAGTTTGCAGGGCAGGGCTTCAAGCGTAGGGAAGGAAGGGAACAGTCCAAACTCAGGGTAACGGCAATGATTGCCTGACTTACCCAACGGAGGCAAGGACCGGGAGGGACAGATCCCACCGTAGGGTAACGAAAAGAACGGCCTGACTTACCCCATGGAGGCGAAGACAGGATACTGACGACGGAAATCCCACAGAGGAAAGGACAGGATACTGACAAAACGAACCAGCCACCAGCCTCGAACCCAGGGCCACTTAAATTCCCGGCCACAACACGAGAATCAGGTGCCTATGATGAAGCCCAAATGAGACCAGGGACAGTCGGAAGAGGCGGAGTCCGGAGTCCACGGACCGGGCTGTGAGCCGGAACGCGAATTTCACGGGCCGGACCATGACAGTTACAAAGTAGCGGGGCAGCTTTGTTTGAGGTAATCTGGATTCGTTTACCAGAATTTGATCAGGATTGGTCGTTGTCTCCCTATCCAGATACTTCTGACGTACTGTGAGGCTGCTTAGCCTCGCTAGGTGCTCAAAGGTTTATAGGTTGAAAGGTCCAATTCAATTCAAAGTATTGAATGCAATATACATCCTGAAATGCATTTCCCTCTCAAACATCCACGGAAACAGAGAAGTGCCCCAAAGAGTTAATGATGGTTAAACGTGACAACTCCAAATCCCCCCTCCCCAGCTCTCCTCTCCCCGCGTGCGGCAGCGAGCAACAATCCCGGCAAAATGCGTCAACACCACCACCGAGCACAAACGTGAGGTAGGCAACAGCAAAGACACAGACTTGCAGATACCCCAAAGACTTCTCGTTACATCCGGCATTCGACAAACCACAGGTTCTCTCTCCCCCTAATAAGCGAGAGGGAGGTGACCCCAATTTTCACGGCGAGTGGGAGACATAACAGCAACCGAGATCCGTGCCCGAAGACAGTAAAGCTCTCAGGTCTTCTGGCCCACAGCAAAAGTGTTTCCGGCCTCACCGGTGACACACGGGTCTCCTGCCGTGACACCGACCCTCGACCCGGCCATCTCCAGAGCCCCGAGATCTCAGGCTTCCAAGTGCGGCCGAGACTCTCAGGCCGAACCCTTGGCATATCGAATAACGGACAGTTCTGATACTCCAGTCCCATTCCCGCAAAGAACTGAAGTCAGCGTGTAACTCCAGGTCAAGGTCTTCGAAAGAACCCTGAAAAGGAAAAATGAAAACATGACAGATGGTAATAGAGCTGTTTCCGAAGATGCGTGCAAAGGAGTCGTTTAGTGACATCTTAACACTGCCTCCACATCCGTGCATCTTGTTTCCGATCCGTGACCCCTCTCCCTCTGAGGGGTAAATACACATTTCCCACCCGATCACCGTGCTCTTCATAATAACACATGTCGGGCAAACGAATTTAGACCAGAGCCTTTCCAGCAAAAAAATGGCTGCCTATCATTGGCTGATATTCCTGTCTCTCTGAGCCACAGTGTTTTGTTCTTGTTCAGTGCTGGGGCCTCTTCTGCAACCCTGTTATCATTTGGCATCTCAGAATTGTCCCCCAAAATGTCATAACCTTGGACCAAGTATTCTCTCCTCTTTCAGTCCACAAACCTCACTCAGCCCCGCAGAGTTGTTCTCATTTAAGTCCAGTAGGATATCGGCTACATTTTTGGTGAGTCGCAGCAGAATTTTCCCTTGCCTTTTTGAATCCGCCACTGCAAACCCCTTTTCGAATATGAATACCGGCAAAAATTATTAGTTTGTGTCTCTACTATGCATTCTTTCTCGCCGTCTACTTTGTCTCGATTGTTCCTCTTAGTCCAAGCACTTTCTCCGACAGGTCGATTGACTTCAGTATGTTCAGTGACTGATTGTCGCTTGAACCAGTGTTAACCAAGTTGACCAGTGAACTGTCTTGATCACCTCTCTCCATCCTAATACAATATTGAACATTCCTCTAAAAATTTAAATACACTTGACAGACCCCTATGACATATAACCCAGGAATTCTCTACTGAGGCGAAAGTTTCGAGACATTGGAAAGGTTTATCAACTTCTGCATTCAAAATTCTGTCCTGAATTGTTACAGAATTTCAAATCTAGACAGACCTCCCCTCTTATCGGTGCATTAACATACCACGTCAAAAAAACAGCAATTCACTAACATAATGAACTCACTTCCTTGGAATCCATTAGCCACTTGGTTCTCTCACTCAATATTTGGGAAATAAAAGTCCCCTGTAACTATAACATCAGCCTCAGAACTTGCCTGTTTTGTATTGTACTTGGGAAGAGGGTAACGCGAAGTCTCAGAGAGGAGACTCCACTGGTCATGGTGAATGAAGGAAAATAAAGAATCTGTGATAAAGATTTGGATGATTACCCATGGGACAATGTGAGGCAAGGAGGGTAACCGAAACCAGAGAGAAAGGATGCTTAATTGAGAATTGGGTAGAATGGCGGCAGCAAACTGAAGTGCCGCGGGACCGATTATAGGAAGCAATAATGTTTTCCATGATGTGGAGACTCTTCTTGAAGAGAAGCTGTCCACCTTAAGGAGAGGGCAACATATTTACGAGGAGGGCGGGTGCGAGGAGGGAGAAAATAATTCATTTGAGTCAGTTTCTGATGGTTTGTGAAAGAAGAGTGAGTGATAAGAGGCAAATCAGCTTGTTGCGATGTGGAAGGATTGAGTGCAATGTATACTGATTTCAATCAGGAGTGGTGCAATTCCTCATGGTTATGACTATGATAGGCAGCCCACTTCCAAACATCTCCTGCCAGTACTCAAACAGGACTATGCTACCTTCTTCCCTCCCCTTCCCCACGTGCGACCAGCGAGAAAGTCGCAACGAAAGGAGACAGAGGCAGGAATATGAAAGCAGAATATACCATGCACTGCATCCTTTCTGCCTCACCCAGAAGCTTTTGTGCCAGAACACTTCGCTGTCTTGTAAAGTCTCAGAATTACATTCTCCACACTGGACTGTGCGAAAATACATGGATAGGTGAGCAAGTGAAGAATTAAATAATCCGTTAAGTCACTTCTAGGTATTAACAGAGGATACAGCTCGACGTGCTAACCAGACAAGCGCCAAGCACCTGACCACATTTACGTCAGTTCCATGAATGGTGGTCCAAGCGCTTAATTAATCAACATTACATCGAGACATTTTAGAGCCAGAAGTCACATAAATTTCGTTCGGAACTTTAGTGTGTCGCAGCACTGACAACATAGAAAATCTATGGTAATGTTTCATCGGTCTGTCATTATACCCACGGAGTGGAGACTCAGTATGGAGTATGGAGTACTCAGCATGGGGACTCAGTACAAAGTTATCGCGTGTGAAGAAGTAAGTGCAGGCGTGAGTATATGAGGCAGGACACACAGTAAAGTAATATACCCTTAATTAGGTGATAAAGGCGATAGTTCCGGACCGGATTTCGTAGGCAAATGTTCCCAGTAACACACACAAAATGCTGGTGGAACGCGGCAGGCCATGCAGCATCTATAGGGAGAAGCGCTGTCGACGTCTCGGGCCGAGACCAGTACCCTGTTAAATATATATTCATTCAGCGGTGGTTATGGGGATTACTAAACATGATTCTATACAGCAACACTTTCATTTAAATTACATCCTATGATTGAGCGGAATTTAGAGGCCAGAAAACGTGGAAGCCGCTGGGGATTCGGTGACGCGATGACTGCATGTTTTAAATTGTTGAATATCAACTTGAGACGATACATAGCCTCCAGCGTCCATATGCTTGAAACTCGAAAGGATTTCTTAAATGTTTGAACGATTCTAATTATTGCTTGGTTGTAAACTATTCAACACTGTTTAGTTTGCAGTACGACGAGTTCTGCAAAAGTTTATAATGTGAATGCATTGAGATTGTAAAATATTGCACGAGGACAGGACGTTTGCGGGTTCACTTGACAAACAAGGAGAGGTAATTCGGTCGTAAATGAACGGAAAGCAGTCGTGTCCTTGTTAGGTTTGTATTGACAGGATGGTTGAATGAATCCTCTTTCATAACAGGATATGACTGTCTGAAAAAGTCTGGTTCGATGAGTGAAATGCATTTCCAGGTACTGAGCTGACTTTCAGAGAGTGGGTCTTTCCGAAATTACATGAAGTGTCAGTGTATGTGGGCCGCAACCACCCCGATCTTTCTTTCCTCTGGTCCTTGGAATATCTGATAAGGGATTACACTCTGGCATTTAACTGTTTATTCTGTATGCGCCAGTAATCTACAACGGTTTTGAACGTAGAAAAGTGCATGCTTGGATTTTGTTTTGCATGTACCTGTGTAGTTATATGGTGTTATTTTACTTGTCTACCTTGTTATTGATTTCAGAGGGAGTCGCCGATTTCACACCGGCCAGGTAGAATCGTGGTAAAAAGGTATCCATGTATGATAAACCCACTATTCAAAGGGAAATTGGGATTAGGATAAATGCATTTGTACTCGAATTAGGAATTTGATTTCGGCATGTTGGAATGCTGTTTCACTTGCCTGGTCAGACTTTAATTTGACCATCCTGCAGCACTTAGATAAACGCTGAATCTCAGAATGCAACTGCACGTTATACTGCATCATCCGATATATTTGAATAGCACCACAAGATGCTGCTAAATGTCGACTTTGGGGCCTCCATTGGAAAAGGTTGTTTCGACGTTAATGTAGCATCCGCCCTGTTCTATGTAACGGGTGTTCAGATTATACAGTATAACGAGCGCTTCCATCCTGAAATTCACCATTTTGCTGACATCAGTAAATTATCCAAGTGCTGCAGGATGGTCAGATTACAGTCTGCCTCTCAGAGCATTGTAACAGCAGAGTCGAGATAAGCTTGTAAACTGTACTAAACTTTATACCTTCTTGCGGAATATCACTGGTCCCTGTCCTCCAGGCAGAATTCCCTCCAATTACTATCTAATCTGCCAATTTGCTAATTCTGAGTCTACAAAACCAGGTTTCCCTAGATGGAATACCGTCTAACTTTCTGAACGTGCCTACCATGCCTAGCCCGGTCAAACACCTTACAGAGTTAATACATCCCACATCGACTTCGGACTTAAGCGGTATTTTTTTTATCAATTTCAAAGAAATCAGTCATGGGCATAAATGATGACCATCCATTACAAAACCACGCTGCCTATCCCCAACCAGAATACGTTTCTCGAGATACTCATAAATTTCCTCCTTAAAAATCCTTTCCAATAGCTTACCAACAACTGACGGAAGACTCATTGCCCTGTAAATCTCAGGACAATCCTCACGGAATTCTTAGAACAAAGAAAAAACCATTTGCCACCCTCCAATCCTCCGGTACTACTCCTGTGGATAGTGAGACCACAAATATCATGCCCCAATTCGCAGCAATATCTTCGCCCGCTTTCAACAACGTATCTCCCTTCTGGCAAAGGCGAATGATTATTTTAATGTTTTATAAGTTTCCAGCGCATAATTGTTACCGTCGGTATATCTGTGTTTTGTTCCGCTTAATCCGCATTAATCAAGGTACCGCTCACTGTTGAATATATAAGCAAAGTATCATTAAGGACCTTCACTACTTCCTTGCACTTCAGACGAATGCTTACCATTTTATCTCTCAGCTCTACCACCCTCTGTCTCGTCACCCTCCTGTTCTTCTCGTACCTTAATGCGACTTTCCAAGGACGCCTCATGTCCCTTTCTAAGTTCATTGTTCGTTTTCGTCCAGGCTACATTGTGACATTCCATAGCCCTGCCTGATAGTTTCTTCCTGACCCTCAAATATCTTTCGTTCTTCTTTTTGACGAGGTGTTCAATATCGTTGTCAACCAGGTTTACTTTACACTACCGTCCTTACCTCGCCTCAATGAGACAAGTCTATACTCAACCCCAATGCAAGTCGACAAAGAATCATCTGTTGTGCAGTTCAAGGAGCAAACCCTCTCCCGAATTCGGCTTCCAAGTTGTTACCCAATAGCACCAATTAAATACAGTCTGCATCTATCCCGGTGTAGTTATCGGACATTTCGAATAGTTGACCCGCGAAGAGATCTATTACCTGATCCTTCTCATTTTCTGGTGCAGGATCCAGGAGGGCCTGTTCTCCATTCCGCCTGCCCGATAATGGTGCCAGGACTCATTTCTGGACGCAACTGCGAAATTCAGTCATATCTAAACACTTTAACGCGAGGAAGTGCCGATTAATTTTATTGAAGCTGCCTGTGACAACAGCTTGTTAATATGGCACCTGTCCAAAACGTATCTCCGCATCTCCGCGCTGTTTCTGTATCTGTGTGTGTGTACACACACCACATACACACACACCACACACACACACACACACACACACACACACCACACCACACACACACACACACACACACACACACACACACACACACACACACACACACCACACCCCACACACACACACACACACACACACACACACACACACACACACACACACACACACTCACACACACACACACACACACACACAGATATATATTTTATTTTATTTATTTATATATATTTAATTTTTGGTGATGCGGTGCGAGTCTGTGGTCTGTACAGAATGCTCACAAACTAGTGATTGCTCCCTTTCTGCTCTGAGATCTACTCCCAGTCTATCAATAGACAGTCACTCCACGGTTCCTTCCCTTTCGGATTCTGCGTGCTATCATACTCTCCCCGTCTTTCAATGGGACTCCCTTTACTGTCTGTTATCGGATTCCATTTTGAAATATATGAACCCGGGAAAGTCCAGCAGCCATTCCTGCCCTTGCGGTCTGGCATAATCTCTCAGTTGTGTGCTGGAAGGATTCATGTCAATATAAAAAGAAAGACAATCTAGCGAACAGTCCAGACCGGATCTAATATTAGAAAAGGGACGGGTCAGGTGACAGATCTCTCCACAGGTCACATTTTTAGAACGACAGGGCAAAGCTCCCCTCCATTTATCGTACACGGGGTTATGACCAGGGAGCATGAGATGTATTGAACTGGAGATCTGCGATCTGTGGTGCTAACTGGCCAGAACATGGAATGGTAAATAAGGAAATAATGTACTGAAGGAAATGCACAACAGATATGTGGAGATTATTCACAAAACACTTACATGGGTTCAGTATAGGCTTGTCTCATTGAGGCAAAGGATGATAGCGTAATGTAACCCTTGCTGACAAGAAATATGGAACAGCTCGTCAAGAGGAAGAAAGGAAGATAGTTAAGGTTTAGGATCAGATAGGGTTATGGCGAGTCACAATGTAGACAGAACATAATTTAACAATGGACTTCAAAGTTAGAAGCGGAGTAAAGATGCACTAAGATAAGTGAAGAACAGGAGGAGACCTGATAGAGTGTAGGCAGATCAGAGGTAAAAGAGGAAAACTTGTGTCTGGAGTCCAAGGAGGCGCTGAAGCTCCTCACTGAATACATTGATCAATGTGAACACAGCGTCAAAAGACAGATATGCTCGAACATGCCGACGCTGAAAAGAGGATGCGATAGAAACTTGGAAAACATGATAGATGATTCCCCGATACCGGAAGGGATATACTCCAGGTGATAGATGATTCCCCGATACCGGAAGGGATATACTCCAGGTAATAGATGATTCCCCGATACCGGAAGGGATATACCCCAGGTGATAGATCATTCCCCGATACGGGAAGGGATATACTCCAGGTAATAGATGATTCCCCGATACCGGAAGGGATATACTCCAGGTGATAGATGATTCCCAGATACCGGAAGGGATATACTCCAGGTGACAGATGATTCCCCGATACCGGAAGGGATATACTCCAGGTAATTTTGGAAGGCGAGCTCAGATATTGTTGTGCTTTTGGGCAAGATATTTGTGTCTTCGCCGGCCATGGAAGTAGAACTAGAAAATTGGAGGGTGGAAAATGTTATTCATTTGTTGACGAAAAATAATAGGGTTACTTCTTGGAATTATTGACCAGGGAATCTTACATCAGTAGTGTGTAAACTACTGGAGGGTATTATTGAAGATGGAATTTATGAGTATTTAGAGAAACGTAGTCGTGTTAAAGACAGACACCATGGCATGTTGTCCTTTATGAGTCAGATTGAATTATTTGAAAAAGTGAAAATAAAACAAATAGAAGAATCAGAACTGTCGATGTGGGGGCATTAATTACGGTCAAGTATTTGATCAGCTCCCCAAAGTGGACTCATTCAGAAATTCGGGAAGCATGGGATCGAGGGAAACCTGGCTGCGTTGATTCAGAATTGGCTTCCTAACAGAAGGCAGATGATGTCGTAGACAGAGTGAATTCTGGATGGAAGACAGCGGGCAGCCGTGTTCCGCATGCAGAGTCGAAATTTCGGTACACTTTATAACTTTATTTCGAGTTTGCAGTTAAACTGCTGAAATAGGGCTGAGGGAAATAGTCGATTTAATCTGAACACAGAGCAGCAGCTGTATAATTTATGGAATTAAGACTGACGGCATAAGCAAATCGCTGAGCGATTGACTGCACCGCCACTTGTCTAAACTGACCTGTCAATTACATATTACAGGGCAAATGCTACATTGAATTCAAAGCACTACAACTTAAAACCAGCATTTCGAAGTGTTCAGCAGCAGCTTTTGCTGCTCATTAAAATAACCAGCCTTCCAAAATGCCAATTCCAAATTCCCAATTGAAGTACACATCATTTTATCATAATGCCAATTTACTTCTGAATCGTGGTTTTATCGCATCCAGTGCAGACACGCTCATATTTCGATCTATTTAACCCTGAATCCACAAGGCCCGTGTGGAATCCGTGTCTCCATCTGAAATCAATAATAAATGAAACACACAGAACTACACAAACTAAAAACGCCGCGAAGGCAAAGCAAGTACCCGGTCTCATACTTGTCTTCCTTGAAAACCATCGCAGACTGTTGGAGAATACAGAATAAACAATTTCCAAAGCTTCCATCTCCTCATGCTGTAACCATCCATTAACTCAGTCTCCATGCTTCAATGTGTGCAAGGACAGAGGGATCGAACAGTATCAACGACTTTCTAGATTGGTCGGTGCTGTGAGACACTGAAGTTCTAACCCAGGCATACAGTCAGACAGCCATAGGAAACCACTGCACAGAAACAGGGTCTCCAGCCCGTCAGATCCGGGAGGAATTGTTTAAACTGCCTACTGCCAACGACCTCACCCGGACCGCGGCCATCCATATCCCTCTCATCCGTGGACTTCTCCAATCATCTCCTAAACGTTGACATCGGAATCTCAATTATCATTTGTGTTGGCAACACTCTGACCACCCTCTGAGTGAAGAGGTTTTCACTCATGTTTCCCTTAAACATTTCACATTTCACCCTTCACCCATGATTTCCAGTTGTATACTCGCCCAACATCAGTGGATAAAACCCGCTTGCATTTACACTCTCTATACGCCTCATAATGTTGTATACCTCTATCAAATCTCCCCTCTGTCTTCTACCCGCTCGGGAATAAAATGCTGACATATGTAATCTTTCCTTTTAATTAAAAACATTCAGTCCGTCACGGCACTAGCCGTGTAATTTTTTTTCTGCATTATTTTAACTTTATTTTCATTTTTCGCGCACACAGTATTCCAAATTAGGCCCCGATAAAGCCTTAAACAACAGCAAGGTAATGTCACAACTCCTGCACTCAGTACTTTGGTCTATGAAAGCCAATGTGCGAAAATCTTTTTTTTTATGACCCTGTCTTAGTCTGGTGTAACTTTCATTGAATTATGGACCTGCATTCCCAGATGTGTTTGTTCTATCGTACTCCTCAGTGCCCTATTTCTCATTGTGTCAGACCAACCCTGTCTGGTCCGCCAAAGTGCAAGATCTAACTCTTGTCTGTGTTAAATGCGATCTGACATTTTCCAACCCATTTTTCCAGCTGGTCCAGATTCCGTTTCATGCTTCGGTACTCTTCCTCGCTGTCGACTACACCCGCAATGTTGCTGTCATCGGCAAATTTGCTGATCTTGTTAACGACATTATCATCCAGATAGTTGATATAGATTACAAATAACAACGGGCACTAGAACGATCCCTGGGGCACTCCACTCATCACAGGTCCGCAGTCAGAGAGACAACCATCCATTACCACACTCTAGCTTCCCCAACGTATCCAATGGCGAATCCAATTTGCTACCTCATCGTAAAAGCCAAACGACTGAACCTTCTCGAACATCCTCCCATACGGAACCTTGAGAAATTCCTTGCTGAAGTCCCTGTTAGACGGCATCCACTGCCTTGCCTTCCACACCATTCCTGGTAACTACCTCTTAAAGCTCTGTGAGATTGGTTAGACATGACCTACTACGCACGGGCCCATTCTGACTATCGCTAATGTTCTTGTTTGTCCAGTTACTTCCCTTCATACTCCATGACCAGCGTAGTCTGAACAACAAGGACAATTCATCATTACATAATACTGGGCGAGTCCCTTCCAAGCAAAGCTATCGAGATCATCCAGCGGTCGGCACTGATATTTATGGCCTAATATTTTTTTAATTCTCCTGCACTTTATTATCCGACGCATTGAGAGTAGTCTGGAAGAGCTAGGCGTTGTAGCTTTAAATAATTAATCGATTTACTTAACTATAGCAAGATATGGTACGCTCGGTCGAACACAGAACATAGAATATTACAGCACAGTACACAAGGTTCTGATAGGCTTTCAACTAATGTAAGTTCGATCTAACACATCCCCCCTACATCTCCATCAGAATCAAAGGTTTCAAAGGTACATTTAAAGAATCAGAACAGATTTAATATCACAGACATACGTCGTGAAATTGTTAATTTTACGGTAGCAGTACAATGAAATACAGGATAAATAAATATAGAGAAAACAAAACTGAGATACAGGTGGCAGCGGGGAAACACTGATCCTGAATCGCTGAGCCTGAGCTTTCAGGCTTCTGTATCTCCTTCCCGATGGTAACACTGTGTAGAGGGCACGTCCTGTTAGTGGACAATGTTAATGATGGGCGCCACTGTGACAAGAATCATCCCTTGTAACAATGATCAATGAGATACAGAGAATCTGTATTTACCAACAAGTATTTTTTATTATTTCTACTAAAACCACGTAGATTTACACACTGTCGCTGACAGCAACATTGCGGGTGCAGTCGACAGTGATGATGGGTACCGGAGCATGAAACGGAATCTAGACCAGCTGGAAAATGGGTTCAAAACACTTGTCTTAACAAGTGGCTACTCTTCTGAGCATGGTCTCAGGTTTATTGCCTTGATTAGATTGTCCCAGAGTCAAGAATCAGTTCAGAATCCACCCCCTTCACATAACAATTGGCGATTTGTTTGAGAATGGACTCAGGAGAAGCTTCCTGTGTCCACATTCAGTTCCTCTGATTAAATTATTCCAGTGCCAGAATCAGTTCATAGCCCACAAAATAGGGGAGAACAGAGAGAACTGGTTTGTCTGCTTCCCTGTCCTTGATCAGTCTGTAGTTTCTTTTGGCCAACAATGTTTAATGAGCCATGCAATTTGACACGACGGTATCTTTCTCGGGTCGGCTGTCGTCTGTATTCACCAGGGTGGATGATGGAGGTTTTGCGGAGATGCCGAGTGCTTTAGGGTCGAAGGGGTTTACAGAAATGCGGTGTGATGTAGGGGTTGGAACGGTTTTGTTACGTACCCCGTAACGGGTTAAAAGAACCAGCATAAATGGAACACACCTGGAGTCTGGTATTGTTACAAATAAAACACTGTTCAGTAGTATCTACGTAATCTCGTAATATAAAACCTGATAAATCAAACAGGTTAGCAGAGTTTATGCAAATATAAGTGTGTAAATATAAAACCCCAAACTTCTTCAGCTTAGGTGGTCAATGATACCGTCTTACGATGGTATAGAAATGACGTCAGTTCAGTTTGTGATATTAAGTTGAGTAGAATTGAGGAGAGTGAGAGAGAGAGGTGATTTGTTTTCCAAGTAAGCTGATGTCGTCGATCTTTCCGTTGCCTTCTGAAGTCGTGTTAAAGTTTTGTGATCACACAAAAGAGTACCGCCTTCACGCAGTAAAGCTATCAAAGGTTAAACACACCGATAACATTCCACCGGTCACCCCTTTCCCACACTGCGATCAAAACCCATCCTTCCGTGGGCACTGAAAGCTCATCCAGTGTCTATTTCTTCTGTATTTCTGTTCGTGCCTTCTGTGTGTCTCTGTGTCTGTCTGAAAAGCCAGCTGACCGTGTATATATCCCAAACATGCTGAACGCCAGCTGTCCATTATATAGCCACGCCCTTCCGTAACCATGGCGACTCACGAGCTGCTCGGTGCTCTCTCTCTCTCTCTGAATCGGTGTACACCAACTCTCTCTCTTTTTAAAGGCACAGTCCATATTGAATACACCTTTGCATCTCGTCACAGTTTTTACAGATAGTGAGGTGTGTCAGCACACTTCTCCACCAATGTGGAAATGCAGTTTACTTGTAGTACCAAACTGGCATTCCTGTCTGTAACAAAATGAAACCCGTCTTGTGTCGGAGTGTTTTGCTAATAATGTTCGTGCAACATTATGCTGAGTGATCCTGAGTACCTGACTGCAGACCGCAGTCCCTACACATTGTTGGCAGAATATGGCATTAAAGGCAAAACTTTTGACAGTGCGGAGGATCAGAGGGATCTTGGGGTCCGAGTCCCCAGAACACACAAATCTGCTACACAGGTTGACTCTGTGGTTAAGATGGCATATAGTGCATTGGCCTTCACCAATTGTGGGATTGAGTTTAAGAGCTGAGAGGCAATTTTGCAGCTATATAGGACCCGGGTCGGATCCCACTTGGAGTACTGTGCTCAGTTATAATTGCCTCACTACAGGAAGGACATGGAAACCATAGAAAGGGTGCAGAGGAGATTTACAAGGATGTTGTCTGAATTGGGGAGCATGCCTTATGAAAATAGGTTGAGTGACCTCGGCCTTCTGCTCCTTGGAGCGATGGAGGATGAGAGGTCGCCTGATAGAGGTGTACAAGATAATGAGAGGCATTGATCGTGTGGACAGTCAGAGGCTTTCCCCAGGGCTGAAATAGCTAGCATGAGAGGGCATAGTTTAAGGTGCTTGGAAGTAAGTACAGAGCAGATGTCAGGGATACGTTTTTTTTTTACACAGAGAGAGGTGAGTGCGTGGAATGGGCTGCCGGCGGCGGTGGTGGAGGCTGAAACGATACGGTCTGTTAAGAGACTCCTGGCTGGTTACATGGAGCTTAGGAAAAGAGGGCTATGGGTAAAGCCTAGGTAGGTCTAAGGTAGGGACATGTTCGGCACAGCTCTGTGGGCCGAGGGGCCCATATTATGCTGTAGGTTTTCTATGTTTCTACTCAGACGAAGGCCACTGGGTTTGTCCAACCTTCCTTTAATTTGCTCTTACTAATCAATCCCAAATGCCGATTAGCCACTAGTTGATTGGTCACCGATTGCTCTATTGCAGTGCCGTGAGCTGCCCCTCGGACAAAGAGACTTGTTGAAGTCCCCTCCTCTCCAGATTTCCGATGTCCAGGTTGGCCACTAGTCAAAGCTACCGGACTTACCTCTCAGTGATGACCGTGTCAATACCAGCAACATGACACTGGCAACCGAGTACATTGTCTTAGACAAGACACCTGCCAAATCTAATGCCACTCCCCTTCGCACTACATATGGACAGCCATCTATGTATGCATATTGATCTGTTGTCCCCACATGTTCATTGATCTCTTTCCCTCTCTGCAATGTGAATACTCCAGTTAAAGCCATCTCCTGCGTGTGTGTTTTTATTTGATATGTAGTTACACAGACACAATGCAGGCTGACATTTGACTACAGAAGTGATGACCATAAGTTTCTCTATTCCTCCAACCCTGAGACAATTTTAGATCTATATTCTTTGTTGTCCTCACAGTTCCAGTCCAAGAAACACATTTATCTCTTTCATATTTTGCAAGGGACATGTAAGAAACGGCAAGAAGAAAATACACAGATATAACTGTAACAAAAAAATTTATTGGTGGCTTATTATACAAATGCCCCAAGTGAACATGCTGTACCTATCTGCACGCAATGCAACAAGGACTGCTCACTTGGAATAACTTTACAATTGACTTAAATTGTGGTGCTCCTGACAATATTGTAATGTCATTATGGGTGCAGTAAGAATTAGGCTGAGTGATGACACCTGACAGCTTTACAAACATTTGTAGAATGTAGAAAGACACTAACCCTATGAATTAATGTATCCTCCAATATAATTTAGGAATTGAGCTTCTTACATTGCATAAACAACTGATTAACACATGTTTAAAAACTGCCTTGCATTCCAACAGTTGCTACATTCTCTCATGACTCATGCGGTCCTTTTCGTGGATGCAGACTTCTGGGCAGCATGAGCACATTTCAGATTGGCATCATGCACCGCATCCCACATCAGTAGCAGTTCGAAAGGCCGAAAACGGTGCACTAGCAGCAACTCACGGTAATAGCAAGGATTGAAAGAGTCATCTTGGGTTGAAGGAACCCTGACTCCAGCTGTCCTGAATCCGCTATGGGAGTGTGGGGCTAGTCCAGCCTTGGCCAGACACATCCCCAAAAATACATCATCAATGGGGAATAGTTCAAGGTCTTGGGCTATGTGGTAAATGATATGAGCTGTATACACAGACATAAGTATGCCCCCTCCACCAACATATGGTGGGTACGACTTGATAGTGGTCACTATTTCTGGCACATAATACTTGCTCCACGTCTGGCGAATGGGCCCAACCCCATAAATGAGATGGCCCACAAACAGGTGTTGGTGAACCTTCATGCCTAGCAAGTAATCAACCATGTTATCTGTGTTGGCAAAAACATCATCATCTCCATTGAAGATGAATTTAGCACTGGGGCAAAATGCACTGACCCACTGCAGCAACTTGTATTGTTTGAGGGTGAGGTTGAAAAAGGTATCCAAGAAATCCCACTGTAGGACATCTCTGTGTTCTCTGTTTTCCATTGCTAACAGCTGATTCAATTTCCTTCTTTCTTTTTCGTCAGGAGAGACACCAGAGATAAAGACTCTCTTAATTAGGACCCCATTGAATTCGCGTTCTTTGCCCCAGGTCTTCCTTACCATTTCCCGCCGATCCTGGTTGAAAGGGTCAGATTTGATCACCAGGAGCAGGAAGACATTCTGA
The DNA here is from genome assembly GCF_048418815.1 of Hemitrygon akajei. Lineage (NCBI taxonomy): Eukaryota > Metazoa > Chordata > Chondrichthyes > Myliobatiformes > Dasyatidae > Hemitrygon > Hemitrygon akajei. The sequence continues at coordinate 207,058 of NW_027332057.1, forward strand.
GATCCTTCTCGACCACCGCATTTGTCTGGGACATTTTGAATCATGTCAAATTCTCGACAGTGTTTATACATCAAGAAGTTTTTTATGTGCTCTTTCTCTTGATGAAATGAGGACAGGTACAGCAATGTCCTGTTCGCGTGGCACTTTGGCTTGAGCACTGATTCAGTTGCATCAGCAGTAACAACCTTGGGCAAATCTTTGCGATGAACAGTTTCTGCAACATCATCAGTCTCTCGACGTTTGTCATTATCCCAGAACATGAAGAACAATCCCAGAGTAATCAAAACAGTCAACACTACGTTCTCATAGAATCGCCGATGTCTTCTCATCTTTCACCTGAAGTAGAGAAAAATATGGATTAATTCAAAGAAAACTTTACATTTACATGATGCTTGTGAAGAATGAGAAGTTTAAGCTGTAATTAGGTTCACTAATGCTTTGTAATATTGACCTCAAAATGGTGGTGAGGTAAGAAATAGGCAGGGCCCTACACACTGTTGAAAGTTTAATTGACCTGAAGCATTCCATCCCAGCAGAAAAACAAATCTACCTATAGGATACCATCTTTGTCATTAAACTGAAAATCGCATAGTTTCTTTCTGGACATTAAATATATATGATTCCAAAGGCTTTATTCCACCTCTCTTCACAGCTCTCATCACTCCTCTCGGGGCTTAAACTGAGCTGAGCCAGACATAGAGCAATATAGCACAATGCAGGCATTTTGGCCCATGATGTTGCACCAAACTTTTAATCTGCTCCAAGATCAATTTATCCCTACTCTCTCAAATAGCTCTCCATTCTTCTTTCATCCATGTGTCTATCTAAAAGCCTCTTAAATCTCACTGATGCATCTACCCTTATCACGACCCAGGCTGTGCATTCTATACACCCACCATTTTCTTTTTAAAAAAATACTACTTCTGACAATCCCCTAAAACTTTCTCTAATCACCTTAACATTATGCCCCAATCATATTAGTCATTTCTGACCTGGGAAAATGTTGCTGGCTGTCCACGCTATCTATGCCTCTTATCAGCTTATACGCCTCTATCAAATCACATTTCCTCCCACTTTGCTCTAAAGAGGATGGCCTCAGCTCGCTCAACATTCAGTTTGAGTTCACAGGTTATTGATACTATGGAATCTATTATTGACCATTGATTAGTAACTGAATATACGGCAGTGCAGGGAAAGTAACGTGTTAGTACAGCTGCTGAAAGTATCTGATTTTCACGGCATTTCAACCTGGTCTATATATGCCTACAATAGGAGAAACAAAGAGAAGTATACTCAAGGACTTTGGCTTCCTGCTTCTATTTTAACCAGATAATTGTATTCAAAGTTAAATTAGCAGTGGCCCACCCACGCTGCCATCCATTGGTCAAGCCACTTTATGGAAGACTGCAACTAAAGCATAACTAGTCCCAAAGGCAAGGCTGATTCCACCCAGACATTCAGTCGTTAGCAATTGTGACAAGACAGCGAAGCCATCGCAGGCCCGTATCTATTGAAGGAAAACGGCACCAGCATCACCTATGGCAGGAAGTTACGCTTCATGAAGAGCAGTGAACCTTGGACTCCAGGAGCCCAGAGAAAGCACAGATAACTGATAGCAGAACAGGGCAGATAGTTAGCATGATCCACAATGTGTATGAGTAAAACCTTGGATGCCAGGAGCCCTGAAAAGACGCCAGTGACTGATAGCAGAACGATGTGTACAAGTAAAACTATTTGCACTGGGATGCAACTTGTGTCACTTTAGAATTATGGAATCCTAGAGTAATGCGATCTAAACAGGCCCTTCGGCTCAACTGGTCCATACCAACCACAGCATCCTCCCTGCTAGTCCCAGTTGTCTAGTTTGGCCCATAACTCTCCAAGCCTCTCCCTTCCATGTACCCGTCCAAATGCCGGTTAAATGTTGCAGTTGAACCCACTTCAACCACTTCCTCTGGTAGGTTCTTCCGGGTACTCACTGTCCTCCGTGTACAGAGGTTATCCCCATGGTCTCTTTTAATTTTTTTCCCTCCTCTCTTTTATCTGTGACCTCTCATTTTGGACTCTCCAACTCTCCAATAATGACAATCCACCTTATCAATACCCCTTATGATTTTAAACTTCTGAGGTCACCTCTCATTCTCCAAGGCATAAAGGTCCAGCATGGCCAGCCTCACTTTAACCCAGGCCCTCTAGTCCAAAAAGCATCCTCGTAAATTCCTTCTGCACCCTCTCCAACTTGACAGCGTCCTTCCTATAACAGTTCTATTTCATTTGAATGTCCATCATCTCACATATAACCATATAACAATTACAGCACGGAAACAGGCCATCTCAGCCCTTCTAGTCCGTGTCGAATGCTTACTCACACCTAATCCCACCGACCTGCTCTCAGCCCATAACCCTCCATTACTTTCCTGTCCACATACCTATCCAATTTCTTTTAATGACAATATCGAACCTACCTCTACCACTTCTACTGGAACCTTGTTCCACACAGCTACTACTCTCCGAGTAAAGAAGTTCCCCCTCGTGTTACCCCTAAGCTTTTACCCCCTAACTCTCAACTCATGTCCTCTTGTTTGAATCTCCCCTACTCTCAATGGAAAAAAAGCCTATCCACGTCAAATCTATCCATCCCCTTCATAATTTTAAATACCTCTATCAAGTCCCCCCTCAACCTTCTATGCTCCAAGGAATAAAGATCTAACTTGTTCAACCTTTCTCTGCAAGTTAGGTGCTGAAACCCAGGTAGCATTCTAGTAAATCTTCTCTGTACTCTATTTTGTTGACCTCTTTCCTATAATTCGGTGACCAGAAATGTACACAATACTCCAAATTTGGCCTCAGCAATGCCTTGTACAATTTTAACATTACACCCCAACTCGTATACTCAATGCTCTTATTTATAAAAGCCAGCATACCAAAAGCTTTCTTCACCACCCTATCCACGAGATTCCACCTCCAGGGAACTATGTACCATTATTCCCAGATCACTCTGTTCTACTGCATTCCTCAATGCCCTACCATTTAACATGATGTCCTATTTTGAATAGTCCTACCAAAATATAGCACCTCACACTCATCAGCATTAAACTCCATTTGCCATCTGTCAGTCCACTCTTCTAACTGGCCTAAACCTCTCTGTAAGCTTTGAAAACCTACTTCATTATCCACAACGCCACCTATCTTAGTATCATCACCATACTTACTAATCCAATTTACCACCCCATCATCCAGATCATTAATGTATATGACAAACAACACTGGACCCAGTACAAATCCCTTAGGCACACCACTTGTCACCGGCCTCCAACCTGACGAACAGTTATTCCATGTTATTCAATGCCCCTGTTGAATCCATTTTACTACTTCAATACTAATACCTAACGATTGAAACTTCCTAACTAACCATCCGTGAGGAACCTTGTCAAAGGCCTTACTGACCTCCATATAGACAACATCCACTGCTTTACCCTCGTCAGCTTTCCTCGTAATCTCTTCAAAAATTCAGTAAGATCTGTCAATCATGACCTTCTACGCACAAACCAATGTTGACTGTTCCTAATCAAACCCTGTCTATCTAGATAATTATATACACCATATAGTTGTTGTCTTTCATTGTAATGGCCCAATTGTGGACAAATATTTAAGACTGCAGTATGAAGTTGTCTCTGAGATCAGTGCTGCTCCAGGTTGCCGGGGCACAGTTAAATCTGGTGAAATCCGGTGTTCAAAAGAAAAGATTGTTCCAAAATCATAACTTTTCACCAGAGTTCACATGGTCCGTCCTGCTGCTGTGTCTTTCTTATAAGCCCACAGCGATTTCTGCCCTCAGCTGTCACTGAAGTTTATAGTCTGACAGTAAATTGGTCCCAAAGTAAAGAATAATTTCATGCGATGACACCACCCGATCTGAAGCAGGATGCGGGTCGCGGTTGCTCCCTGGAGCAGATCGATTTGTCGTGAGATACAGTATGTAATCTTTGTCACCGTCTACTGAGGTACAATACTAAGCCTGGATCGAACAGCACATCAGAACCATTGGCTCGAAGGAGTTTTTGTGTCGTTTAGTTCCTGCGCTGTGGAGCAGGGTCTGGAGTTACGTGCTGGTGAGCGTGAGTGCAGGCTTATGTGTGTGTTGTCAACTGAAAATTACTCTGATTGTGTTCACTTACTGTTTGGTCCCACGGAATTCCGGTGCTCGGATTCGCTGGTAACAGAATCAGGAGCTCAGCACAGAGTAAGCACAGAGACTGTACTGGGTGGGCAACGTTACGATGAGTTAATACGCCCCCTTGTGACGGCAGGAGCTCAGCACAGAGTAAACACAGAAACGGTACTGGGTGGGCAACGTTACGATGAGTTAATACGCCCACTTGTGATGGCAGGAATTCTAGTGTTTCGATCATTTCATCACTGTCTTTAAAATTGTGTGGCTTTGCGGATCCGCCTGATTTTTCTTCAAAGACAGCAAGCATCTGTCAGTGATATTTATGTACAATATCCTGTGTATGTTACTAAAAAGGGCTTCTTTGGTTTGTTACGAGTAGGGATGCTTCTTTGTCTGTTAAATGTTTCTCTCGCCGTTGTTTCTCTTTAGAATGGCTGATATGGTAATTGTATTCATTTGTCAATCAATGGGGAATGTTATTGTGTTTTGTGAGGCTGGGAACTTGGGGGAGGGGTTGTGCTGGCTTGGGGTGTGAAGGGAGTCAGAAGGGAGACACCGAGGAAGGTGGACGTGCGCTCGGAAGACCAGCGGGGAGTCCGAGGTGGAAGACGTGGAAGTCGGAGGAAAGCGACGAGGGGTCGAATGGTTCGCTGGTTGAGCTCCAACGAGTGCACTAACTGACTGAACTTTGATAAGTTGGCGCCATTTGTTTTTTTTTCTTGTATATATATATATATATTATTGCCTAATATTCTTTTAATTTTAGTAAACTGTTTAAAGTGTATTTCTTACCGGTATTTGTTGTGGGTTTGATACTGTTGGCGGGCGCGATGCATAAACGCGATTCTCACAGCACCTGCGTGTACGGGAAGTGGGTTGGTGAGTGGCTGGATCTCCTTTTCCCCTAGACATATACCAGCCTTTTGGGTAAGTGTTACATTTAAAATAAAACTTGCTGATTTAAATCTCATTGGCTGTTGATAACAAATGTCTGTGTGCACTGTATTGTGCTCCTCCGGTACCTAGTAATACGGCCACTGACTCTATGTCCGTGATCTTCTACTGCCGTAGCCCGTTCAGTTCAATGTTCGACATGTTTCTCGTCCAGCGATGCCTCTCTGCACAGTGCAGTAGTAACGTGATTATTTGAGTTGCTGTCGTCTTCCTGGCAGATTGAATCAATCCCGCCTTTCTCCACCGATCTCTCTCATTACTAAGACGTTTTTGCTCTCAGAATTGCCGCAACCTGATTTATTTCCCAGCACCATTCTCCGCAAAACTGAGACTGCTGAACGGGAAAATCCCTGGATTTCAGCAGTTCCTGCGATATCCAAACTGAACCGTCTGAGGCAACAAACATTCCACCCTAAAAGTCATCCAGATCACATTTCATCTCCATTGTGATGTTTGCTGGAGACAGAACGTACACTTTACTAAAGAACAGGATAGGGAGAGACCCGCTGATAAAGCTGTGGGTTCAGTTAATGATTATCACCAGGAGCTGACTGAACATTAACCAGGGTGTGATCATTACTTACAGAACCCGTAACACAGCCTCACTGGGACAGGGTGGTAACAGAACCTGGAACCGCGGTACAAGGTAAGAAGCTCTATATACTGAAATATAAACATCATAGAGATATTTAGACACTTTTATGAACACGAATGGGATTGATAACGTATTGTGTTGATCGACATTAGAACTGTAGCGAATCGCGTTTAAATGACTTAATAATTCCCTTCATCTAATTGAATGCATCGACTTCCTGTGCATGTCCCGGGGGATGACGGGGCAGTTGACAGTGATATTGGAATCGCCGCAATTTCAGCCCAGCTCCGAATCATCAGCAAAGGCTCGGGAGGTGCGAGCTTCCCGCATCTCGGAACTGTCCCCAGGCTACTGCTCGCAGTAACAGAAGACCGATCCGTCCACACTCGGGCTCGACCGATCCCTGACCGAGGGAACTGAAGATTCGCTTTGTTTATTCCTTCACTGGCGGGATTGACACTATCTGTCCATCCTAGACGGCATTTCTGTTGGTGCTCAAAAGCATGGAACCACCCACATTGGAGATTACAGCCGGGGCGGGGGGTGGTCGTGGGGGGAGGCGGTGTAAGGAGTTGATGGTTCCATTATATAGTCGGTTGGTGAGACCTGTTGTGGATCACCGTCTGCAGTGTCGTTTCCCTTCTGTCAGATGTGAGTGGGTAGGTGGGAAATCAAAAGAAGGTTTACCAGACAGATATTTGCCCCTGCGAGTTTTTGTATGAGGAATCTGTTGTGATCTTGACTTGTGGTGTGACATAAAATAGGGGCTTGTATGCATTACAGTTTTTTTAAACAACAATATACTTGATTGTATCCGCGGTAATTTGGTATATTGAGTGGGAACTTCGATGGGACATAAAGTATGCCGCGGAGATTGACAGGGACGTGGACAAAATAGTTCCTGTTGTGTGAGGATCTGAAACCAGGCACCGCCAGTTGAAGACAGTTGAGATGATTTCTCTCTCTCTGTGGGTCTAGTGTGTCATGGGAATGACTGTCCTCAATATTCAGGAGACAGAATATTCATCACACAGTAAGGAGAAACATCTCCGGTATCTGTAAATGTGAGGTCGGGGAAGCACACCAGCGGGAGGAAAGTAAACAGACCCATGCGTCATATTTTCATCTGATTAATAATTTTATTTATTTCCAGTAAGTGAACACTGATCTGAATGTGGAAATATATTCTTATCTTGCTGTACTCTTTAGGGCGTGGTTATCTCCAGACCGTTGCTGCCTTGCCCATTATTATAGTGGCCCCATTATGGACAAATATTGAAGATTGCTTTATAAACGGTCCGACTTTGATATCAGTGCAGCTGCAGCAGATGGGGTACAGTCACATCTGGCGAAAGCGACTGTCCACTGTTCACAAGGAAAAGTATTCCCAACCAGAGTTGATAGAGTCCGTCCTGCTGGTGTGTCTCTCCAATAAACCCATATTGAACTTTGCCCTCAGCTGTCACTGGATTTTTCAGTCGGAGAATAAATTGATCCAGAACTAAGCAATAAATTAATTCGATCAGACCAACCGAAAGGAAACAGGATCCCTGGAGCAGACTGAATTGGAAAGAGATTCTGTATGTAATCTTTGTCACGGTGCACTATAAGTACAATCGTAAGCCGGTACCGAACAACACAATACAACCATTTGCCTGACTGAGGTTTCGTGTCCTTCAGTTCAAGCACTGGGGAGCGGGGTGTGGAGTTACATCCTGATTAGTGTGAGGTCCGGGTTGCTGAGCGTGATCTCAACTGAACGTTCCGCAGGATGTACTCACTCACTGTTTGGACCCAGAGAATTCAGTGCTCAGATTCACTGGAAACAGAATCAAGAGCTCGGCACTTGTTTATTTGTTTCTCGCTGTATGTTTTTTGTGCTACCTTGCGCAAAGATAGAGTGTATCTTAAGACTATCTAAAATAAAACTTTCTGAAGTACATCTCACTGTCACCTCCTGTACCTAATAGTGTGGCCGCTGAGTGTATGTCCGTGGTCTTCTACAGCTGTAACCCGCCCAGTTCAGTCTTCGACATGTTACACGTTCAGTGATGCCTCTCTGCACGCTATTGTTGCAGCGTGGTTATTTGAGCTACTGTCGTCTTCCTGACATATTGAATGAGTCTGGCCTTTTCCCTTCCATCTCTCTCATTCATAAGGAGTCTTTGCTCACGGAACTGCCGCAGCCTTACTTTTTTTCTGTGCTGTTCTCCGCAAACTGAGACTGTTGAAGGTGACAATCCCAGGAAATCAGCAGTTTCCGCGATATTATAAACTGCGCCGTCTAGCATTAACAAACATTCCACGTCCTAAGTCACTGAGAGCACATTTCATCCCCATGCTGGTGTTTCTGAGAGACCGAACGTACCCTGTTCCAAGGACTAGGAGTCGGAGAGACCCGCTGATAAAGCTCTGAGTATAGTTAATGATTATCACCAGGAGCTGACTGAACATTAACCAGGGTGTGTTCATTACTTACAGAACCCGTAACACAGCCTCACTGGGACAGGGTGGTAACTGAACCTGGAGCCGCGGTACACGGTAAGAAGCAGTATATACTGAAATATAAACATCATAAAGGCAGTTAGCCACTTCTGTGAACACTTAAGTGAGACTGAGAACGTATTGGTGTATTCAACAATAGAACTGTAGGTGAATCGCTTTTGAAAGAAATAATAATTCCCTTCGACTAATTAGATCAACTTCCTGTGAATGCCCTGCGGGAACCTGGTGTAGTTGGAAGTGTTAATGGAAACGTCGCACTTTCAATGCAGTTGCGAATGAACAGCAAAGGCTAGGAAGGAGCTAGCTTCCAGATGTTCGGAACTGTCCGCGGGATACTGTTTCCAGCAGGAGGCCGGCCTCTCCACACCCGGGGCTTTACTGATCGCTGACCGAAGGAACCGAGGATTCGCTTTGTTTATTCCTTCGCTGGCGGGATCTACACTGTTACGAATGTGCCACAACTCTGAGGGGCCGAAGGGTACAAAGTCGCCCCCTCCTATTTGAGAATCGCATGATCGCTATTAATTCGGGTCTGGGGACCCAGGAAATGAGAGAGAATCCACAAGGTTTTGGAATGTGTCCTGGCCTCAGCGAGACAAAGCCACGGATAACGGCCATTGTCTCTTGGAGACGGAATTGTGTATTGAGTACTGTACTATTCATTGAAGCTCTCAGGGGACGACCAGAGTGGTCTGGTTGAGGGATTGCATCATCCCAACCTGATTGACATCTGAGACCCCGTGAGTAAGGATAAAAGAGGGTCTGGGGATCAACCCCTTTAGACGCACCAGGAGAAACGCTAGGAATCCCGTGACAGCGTTTAATAGCGACAGCCGCTGGGGCTCGCGTGCGTCCTTTCCCTTGCCTGGGATTGGCGGGCTCACCACGGAAGAACGGCTTAGCTAAAGGAGAGGCCACAGGTGAACGGCCACACTAACGAGACTCTGACGGATCGAAATCAGAGAAAAACTCATGGGGGCAGATATCTGTCTGCTGAACCTTCTTTTGGTTTCCCACCTACCCACTCTTATCTGACAAAAGGGAAACAACACTGCAGGCGGTGATCCACAACAGTTCTCACCAACCGACTATATAATGGAACCATCAACTCCTTACACCGCCTCCCCCCACGACCACCCCCCGCCCCGGCTGTAATCTCCAGTGTGGGTGGTTCCATGCTTTTGACCACCAACCGAAATGCCGTCTAGGATGGACAGATAGTGTCGATCCCGCCAGTGAGGAAATAAGAAAACGAATCCTCAGTTCCCTCTGTCGGGGATCGGTAAAGCCCCGAGTGTGGACGGATCGGCTTCCTTTTACTGCGAGCAGTAGCCCGGAGACAGTTCCGAGATGCGGGAAGCTCGCACCTCCCAAGCCTTTGCTGATGATTCGGAGCCGGGTTGAAAGTGCGGCGATTCCAATAACACTTGTCAACTGCACCGGTTCCCCCCGGGACATGCACAGGAAGTCGATGCATTCAACTAGATGAAGAGAGTTATTAATTCTTTCAAAAGCGATTCTCTACAGTTCTAATATCGATCAACACAAAACGTTATCGATCTCATTCAAGTGTTCATAAAAGAGACTAACTGTCCTTATGATGTTTATATTTCAGGATATAGAGCGTCTTACCTTGTACCGCGGCTCTAGGTTCCGTTACCACTCTGTCCCAGTGAGGCTGTGCTACGGGTTCTCTCGGTAATGAACACGCACTGATTAATATTCAGTCAGCTCCTGGTAATAATCATTAACTAAACCTACAGATTTATTAGCGGTTCTCTCCCTATCCTGTTCCTTAGTAAAGGGTACGTTCTGTCTCCAACAAACATCACCATGGAGATGAAATGTAATCTTAGTGATTTTGAGAGTGGAATGTTTGCTGGTGCTTAACGGTGCAGTTTTATAGACAATAGACAATAGGTGCAGGAGTAGGCCGTTCGGCCCTTCGAGCCAGCACTGCCATTCAATATGATCGTGGCTGATCATCCACAATCATTAACCTGTTCCTGCTTTCACCCATATTCCTTGACTCCGCTATCTTTAAGAGCTCTATCTAACTCTTTCTTGAAAGCATCCAGAGAATTGGCCTCCACTGCCTTCTGAGGCAGAGCATTCCATAGATGCACAACTCTCTGGATGAAGAAGTTTTTCCTCAACTCTGTTATAAATGGTCTACCCCTTATTCTTAAACTGTGGCCTCTGGTTCTGGGCTCCCCCAACATCGGTAACATGTTTCTTGCCTCTAGCGTGTCCAAACCCTTAATAATCTTATATGTTTCAATCAGATCCCCTCTCGTCCTTCTAAATTCCAGTGTATACAAGCCCAGTCGTTGCAATCTTTCAACATATGACAGTCCCTCCCAACCCGGGAATCGACCTATTGAACTTATGCTGCACTCCTTCAGTAGCAAGAATGTCCTTCCTCAAATTTGGAGACCAAAGCTGAACACAATACTCTAGGTGTGGTCTCACGAGGGCCCTGTACAACTGCAGAAGGACCTCTTTACTCCTATACTCAGCTCCCTTTGTTAAGAAGGCCAACATGCCATTTGCTTTCTTCACTGCCTGCTGTACCTGCATGTTTACTTTCAGTGACTGATGAGCAAGGACACCTAGATCCCGTTGTACTTCCCCATTTCCTAACTTGACAGCATTCATACAGTTATCTGACTTCCTGTTCTTGCCGCCAAAGTGGATAATCTCACATTTATCCACATTAAACTGCATCTGCCATGCATCTGCCCAATTATCCTAACATCCTCCTCATATCTGACATTGCCACCCAGCTTTGTGTCATCTGCAAATTTGCTAATGCTACTTTTAATCCCTTCATTTCTGAAAAGGACCCGTTAATCCCTACTTTTTGTTGCCTGTCTGCCAACCAATTTTCTATTTATGTCAGTACCCTACCCCCAATACCATGTGCTCTAAATTTACCCACTAATCTCCTATGTTGGACCTTATTAAAGGCTTTCTGAAAGTCCAGCTACACTACATCCACTGGCTCTCTCTTGTCCATTTTAATAGTTACATTCTCAAAAAATTCCAGAAGATTAGTCAATCATGATTTCCCCTTCGTAAATCCATGCTGACTCGGACCAATCCTGTTACTTCTATACGAATGTACCGTTATTTCATCTTTTATGATTGACTCCAGCATCTTCGCCACCACTGATGTCGGGCTAACTGGTCTATAATTCCCTGTTTTCTCCCTCCTTTCTTAAAAAGTGGGATAATATTAGCAATCCTCCAATCCTCAGGAACTGATCCTGAATCTACAGAGCATTGGAAAATGATTACCATTGCGTTCACGATTTCTAGTGCCACCTCCGTAACTACCCTGGGATGCAGACAATCAGGCCCTGGAAATTTATCAGCCTTCAATCCTATCAGTCTACCATCACCATTTTCTGCCGAATGTGAATTATCTTCAGTTCCTCCGTTACCCTAGGTCCTCTGGCCACTATTACATTTGGGAGATTGTCTATGTCCTCCCTAGTGAAGACAGATCCAAAGCACCTGCTCAACTCGTCTGCCATTTCCTTGTTCCCCATAATAAATTCACCCGTTTCTGCCTTGAAGGGCCCAAGTTTGTTCTTAAATATGTTTTTTTTTCCTCTTCACACAACTAAAGAAGCTTTTACTATCCTCATTTATATTCTTGGCTAGCTTACCTTCGTAACTCATCTTTTCTCCCCCTATTGCCGTTTTAGTAATCTTCGGTTGCTCTTTAAAAGTTCCCCAATCCTCTGTCTTCCCGCTCATCCTTGCTATGTTATACTTCTTCTCCTTTATTTTTATACTGTCCTTGACTTCCCTTGTCAGCCACTGTCGTCCCTACTCCCCTGAAAATCTTTCTTCCTCTTTGGAATGAAATGATCCTGCACCTTCTTTACTATTCCCAGAAATACCTGCCGTTGTTGATCCACTTTCATCTCTGCGAGGGTATCCTTCCAGTCAACTTTGGCTAGCGACTCCCTCATGGTTCCATAGTCCCCTTTGTTCAATTGCAATACTGACACTTCCGATTTTCAGTTCTCCCTCTCAAATTGTAGATTAAAACTTATCATATTATGGTCACTACCTCCTAATGGTTCCTTTACCTCGAGTTCCCTTATCAAATCCAGTTCATTACACAATACTAGATCCAGAATTGCCTTCTCCCTAGTAGGCTGCAGTACAAGCTGTTCTAAGAATCCATCTCGGAGGCACTCCCTTTCTTGGGGTCCAGTACCAACCTGATTTTTCCAATCTACCTTTATATTCAAATCCCCCATTACAACCGTAGTATTACCTTTGCAACATGCTAATTTTAACTCTTGCTTCAACTTGCACCCTATATCTAGGTTACTATTTGGGGACCTGTAGATAACTCCCATTAGGGTCTTTTTGTCCTTACAATTCCGCAGTTCTATCCATACTGACGCTACATCTCTTGATTCTATGTCACCCCTCTCAAGGGACTGAATTTCATTCCACAGCAGCAAAGCCCCTCCACCCACCTGTCTGCCCTTTCGATAGGGCATATAACCTTGAATATTCATTTCCCAGCGCTGGTCATTTTGCAGCTATGTCTGTTATTCCTACAACATCATACTTACCAACTTCCAACTGAGCTTCAAGCTCATCCACTTTATTTCTTATACTTCATGCGTTCATATATAATACTTTCAATCAATTACCCCCCTCGCCTCTCACATCAGTCCCTATTGCACTTGGCCATACTGAGCTTTCCTCATACGATCCCTTCTTGAGCTTTCTGCCCCTTTAAATCTGTTGTCTTTCTTAACTTCTTATTCTGTCTTTCCCTTTGACTCTATCCTTATATTTCCAGTTCGTCTCCTCCACGCCCCCCATTTATTAGTTCAAACACACCCGTGTAGCAGTGGCAAACCTGCCTGCGAAAATGCTGGTCCCCCGCCTGTTAAAGTGCAACCCGTCTCTTTTGTACAATTCATCCTTACCCCAAAACAGATCCCAGTGGTCTAAGAATCTAAAACCCTGCTTAGCGCACCAGCTCTCAGACACGCATTCAGATCCCATATCTCCCCGTTCCTGCCCTCAGCAGCACGAGGAACTGGAAGCAAACCGGAGATAACCTCCCTGGAGGTCCTGCTTTTCAGCCTCCTTCCGAGTTCTCTGAAGTCACACTGCAGAATTTATTTCCTCTGCTTCCCGATGTCATTTGTGCCGACAGGCACCACCACATCTGGCTGTTCACTTTCAACCTTGAGGATTCCCTGCAATCGATCCGTGATGTCCTGGATCCTGGCTCCAGGGAGGCAACATACCATCCTTAAATCCCGCCTGTTGCCGCAGAAACCCCTTTCTGTTCCTCTCACTATGGAGTCCCCTACTACCACGGCTCTGCCTGTCGTCTGTCTCATCTGCTTTGCTTCAGTGCCAGTTTTCGACTCGCAGACCTGTCCGCCTCTCAGAATGGCAGTATCTTCTGTCCCGACAGCTTCCAAGAGGGTGAACCTGCTTTCAAGAGACACATCCTCCGGGGTCTCCAGTACTTCAAGCATCCATCCCTTTCTCATCGTCGCCCCCCCCCCCCTTCTCTCCTCCGGTATCTTCGGTGTAACAATCTCACTGTAGGTCCTGTCCAGAAAACTCTCGTTTTCCCGGATGAAACTGAGGTCATCCAGTTGCCTCTCCAGTGCCCCAACACTGTCCTTCAGGAGCTGAACCTGGACACACACAGTTGTAGCAGCCGGTGGCACCATCATTGTCCCTGACCTCCCACATCAGGCAAACATCACACTGAATCAGTTTACCTGTCATCTCTTCACCGCCTCTTACCCTCTCCAACTGTGGTATAGTCTCCTCCCTCAGCCTCCTCGCCGAAGGGTCTCAAGCCAAAGACTCGCACTTCCCTCGACAGGGTCGCTCCCCTCGATAGAGCCGGTCCCCTCGACAGGGCCACTTCCCTCGACAGGGCCACTTCCCTCGATAGGGCCACTTCCCTCAACAAGGCCGCTTCCCTCAACAGGGCCGCTTCCCTCGATACGGCCGCTTCCCTCGACAAGGCCGCTTCCCTCGACAGGGCCACTTCCCTCGACAGGGCCACTTCCCTCGATAGGGCCACTTCCCTCGACAGGGCCGCTCCCCTCGACAGGGCCACTTCCCTCGACAGGGCCGCTTCCCTCGACACGGCCACTTCCCTCGACAAGGCCGCTCCCCTCGATAGGGCCACTTCCCTCGACAAGGCCGCTTCCCACGACAGGGCCGCTCCCCTCGACAGGGCCACTTCCCTCAACAGGGCCGCTCCCTCGACAGGGACACTTCCCTCGACAGGGCCGCTTCCCTCGACACGGCCACTTCCCTCGACAAGGCCGCTTCCCTCGACAGGGTCGCTCTCCTCGACAGGGCCGCTTCCCTCGACAGGGCCACTTCCCTCGACAGGGCCGCTCCCCTCGACAGGGCCACTTCCCTCGACAGGGCCGCTTCCCTCGACACGGCCACTTCCCTCGACAAGGCCGCTTCCCTCGATAGGGTCGCTCTCCTCGACAGGGCCGCTTCCCTCGACAGGGCCACTTCCCTCGACAAGGCCGCTTCCCTCGACAGGGCCGCTTCCCTCGACAGGGCCGCTCCCCTGGATAGGGCCGCTTCCCTCGACAAGGCCGCTTCCCTCGACAAGGCCAGTATCCTTTCATGTCTTGACGAATAGAGAATCTACCAAACTCTTCTTGAAATACACCCAAATACTTGATCTTCACAGCCACCTGCGGCAACGAATTGTACACATTCGCCACTCTGGTTAATTAAATTTCTCCTTATTTATGCTCCCAATGGACGTCATTCTAGGACTGAAGGAAATGAAGTGTTGCGAGAAATGCTTCAAAGGGGTTTGGTCTCCGCAACGGGCTGCACGACAATATACTCGAAGGTAAGTACATCATTGCAGCTTGCAATAGAAAGAGAAGTCAATGACCTGTTACCGCAGTTCATGGTAGTTCCACATTTCTGCAATCACTACATCACGAAGATCAGACCAAAAGTTACTTCAGAAGATACGAGACCATGAAATGAGTAAACAATGACGGAATGTGAGTGGCTTTGAAGAGCTGAGCTGCTGAAAGCAAATTACCAGACCTGGAATGATTGCGACTGGGTCTGACAGAGGCTTAACTGGTACTTTGGGCACATTCACGTTCGCTCCAAATTCTTCCTACCTTCCTTTGTGAAGATATATAATGTCTAAAGGACCAGAGTTTGAGTAAATGAGACTCACCAAACTTTCTCCTGACTGAATCACTGGAATCTCCGAGTCAGAAGGGTTCGCTCCAGTTGATGCTCTCAATCCTCGGGCTGGTTAACTTGCTGCTGTTCCCTCGTCTTCAGTCGCGCTCTGCTTCCAATTGTGTGCTTTTCTTCCAATAAATGTCTCACTGCAGGTCTAACTTTAACATGAAAGATAACGAAGTAAGTTCACAATACAAAGGAAAACACAACATTTCTGTTCAATCTTCCTAAATACATAAACTCACAGAAATTTAAATGTTGAATACAAATATCACAATCTCAGGAGATGGTGGTGGACTTTAGGAGATCTAGGCCTCATATGGAGCCAGTGATCAGTAATGGAGAATGTGTGGAGCACGTTAAGACCTACAAGTATCTGGGAGTACAGTTAGACGAGAAACTAGACTGGACTGCCAACACAGATGCCCTGTGCAGGAAGGCACAGAGTCGACTGTACTTCCTCAACACAATGCTCCTCAGACAGGATGAAGAGGTCAATACTCCCCAATGCCATTAGGCTTTACAATTCAACTGCCAGGACTTAAGAACTTTTTTTTTTAAAGCTATTATTAATGCTTTTTGAGTTAGTGATTTAGATGCATATCATATTATTACTGAGTGAAGTATGTATGTAATTAGTTTTTGCTACAACAAGTGTATGGGACATTGGAAAAAATGTTGAATTTCCCCATGGGGATGAATAAAGTATCTATCTATCTATCTATCTATCTATCTATCTATCTTAGAAGGTTGGCGTCATTCAATGTCTGTAGTGAGATGCTAAAGATGTTCTATAGGTCAGTTGTGGAGAGCGCCCTCTTCTTTGTGGTGGCGTGTTGGGGAGGAAGCATTAAGAAGAGGGACACCTCACGTCTTAATAAGCTGGTAAGGAAGGCGGGCTCTGTCGTGGGCAAAGTACTGGAGAGTTTAACATCGGTAGCTGAGCGAAGGCCGCTGAGTAGGCTACGGTCAATTATGGAAAACTCTGAACATCCTCTACATAGCACCATCCAGAGACAGAGAAGCAGTTTCAGCGACAGGTTACTATCGATGCAATGCTCCTCAGACAGGATGAAGAGGTCAATACTCCCCAATGCCATTAGGCTTTACAATTCAACCGCCAGGACTTAAGAACTTTTTAAAAGCTATTATTAATGCTTTTTGAGATAGTGATTTAGATGCATATCATATTTTTTTTACTGAGTTAAGTATTGTATGTAATTAGTTTTGCTACAACAAGTGTATGGGACATTGGAAAAAAGGTTGAATTTCCCCATGGGGATGAATAAAGTATCTATCTATCTATCTATCTATCTATCTATCTATCTATCTATCTATATATCTATCTATCTATCTATCTATCTATCTATCTATCTATCTATCTATCTATCTATCTATCTATCTATCTATGTGGGTAAGAAGGAGACATAATTCAGTCATTGTAAGACATAAGATACAGGAGCAGAATTAGTCCATTCGCTCCATCTTGTCTGCACCACAATTCATCAAGGTTGAAGATTACATCCCACTCCCCCACCCCCGCAATGCTCCATTTCTTTCTCCCTTCCTCCTGTAACAGGAAAGCTAGTTATCGATCAAGAATATATCAAACTCGGCAATGAATATACAAAATAATAGCCCCTATCCACCTGTGGCATCAAATTGAACTGATTAACCAACCCTTGGCCGGGAAAAAAAGGATCTTTCATCTCAGTTTTAAAGGAAAGTTTATTTATTCTCATCGTGTGCTCAGATCCAAAAAAGGAAACACACCACACACGTCTAATCTGTCAAGACTAATCTTCTGAATTACAGTGAGTGCAGGCCCAGACCCATCAAAGGAAACTCACCACACACGTCTAATCTTTCAAAGCCGATCTTCTGAATGACAGTGAGTGCAGGCACAGACCCTTCAAAGGAAACTCACCACACACGTCTAATCTGTCAAGAACAATCTTCTGAATTACAGTGAGTGCAGGCTCAGACCCATCAAAGGAAACTCACCACACACGTCTAATCTGTCAAGACCAATCTTCTGAATGACAGTGAGTGCAGGCCCAGACCCATCAAAGGAAACTCACCACACACGTCTAATCTGTCAAGACCAATCTTCTGAATTACAGTGAGTGCAGGCCCAGACCCATCAAAGGAAACTCACCACACACGTCTAATCTGTCAGGACCAATCTACTGAATGACAGTGAGTGCAGGCCCAGACCCATCAAACAAGTCGTTCAATCCAGTAATCATTGTTGTGAACTTCCTCTGAACCCTCTACAGTGTCAGAACATCCTTGTTTAGATAAGGACTTGAAATCTCCTCATTGCAGATGTGTAGATAGAATGCCCTGAGATTCTCTTTAATCCTATTTTCCGAGGAATTTTCAAGGCTTTCCTAAATCCCCCTTTAGCACTTTATAATCATCAAGGGCACTGTTTCATTCGAACTTCCTAAGCTTTGCATTTATCTCTTGGCTAAGTTTGTCACCTCTTTCGACATCCAAGGTTCCCTTCCCTTGCCATCCATGTCCTTTCTTCTTCCTGGAAAGTACCTGCCCAGTATTCCGTGCAGTTAGTCCTTAAATACGCTCCACATTTGGACTTGCCAACATTCAAAACAGCCATTTCCTTTTAACTTTCCCTAATCCCTGTCTAATAATTTCGTAATTTGCCCAGCTCCAATTCATTACTCCACGGCAAAGTCCAGAATCTTTCTTCTCCAAAGCAATGGTAAAGCTTAAATTGTGTGGTGATTGTACACCAGGTTAATGCAAATCGGCCAATCGTGCGGCAGCAGCTCTGTTAGTTTAATTAAGGAATGAAGACATGGTCAAGAAGTTCAGATATTGTTCACATCAGACGCAGAACTGGGAACAAATTTGAACTCAGTGACATTAAGCATGGAATGATTGCTGGTGTCAGACAGTGTAGTCTGAAACTGCTGAACTCCAGAGATTTTCACACACAGCAGCCTCAGTTTAAAGAGAATGGAGCGAAAAAATGAAACATCCAGCGATGGCAGTTCTGTAGGAGACAATGCCTCGATAATGAGAGAGACCAGAGGAGGATGGGCAGACTGATTCAATCTGAAAAGAAGGCGACAGTAACTCAAATAACCACAGGATACAACAGTAATGTGCAGAAGAGCACCACTGAACGGGTAACCTGTCGAACATTGACCATTGAGGTCGATGGGAATCAACAGCAGAACATACAGTCTGTAGCCACGTTAGTCGGTACAGGAGATACACAGTAAAGTGCCCACTCTGTCGACTTCGGTAATTTAAACAGTCAGTGAGATTCAGGAAGTGTTATTTTAATTATCCCTGCCAGCTGTACCCAGTCTTTGATTTAAATAAAACATACAGAAAAACAAACACACACACACACACACACACACACACACACACACACACACACACACACACACACACACACACACACACACACACACACACACACACACACACACACACACACACACACACACACACACACATCCGTAACACAGCGCAATTTCAAAAGCCGGTAATGAACTGGTAGAAGTGTGCGTATCAAAACACCATCGCATTGCCCATTCAGCACAGTCTCTGTCCTTACCTTGTGCTGAGCTTGATTCCGTTTCCAGCGAGTCCGAACACCTGAGGTTTATGGGTCCAAACAGTAAGTGAACACAATGTTCACCTGATAATGCACCGATTAGCCTGGGCTTCACCCTAATCAGCAAGTCACGCCACTCCCTGTTCTCACAGCGCTTCTATTGTCCAACACAAAGCACATTGAAACAACTATTTCCAGAATTTCCAAATGCTGCCAGTAATAAACGAGACTGCCGCCATTAACCCTCCCATCAGCACAACAGAACAAACGCCGTGACCTGCAGCTCAGTGAGTTATCAGGTCGCAGGTTCAGTTGCATGTCAGAATAGACAATGTCTGTCTCATGTTTCGGAAGGAAGTTCAGGCAAGTCAAGATTACAATGCACTTTCCTCCATGGCATTTAAATTGTGGATGCGGGGGGGGGGGGGGATTCTAAGGGATAGATTTCATTCGCTTCCGGAAAAGACAGTGAAAGGCACAAAAAGAAATGAAAAAAGAGACAGAGACAGAGAGCGACAGAGAGAAACAGCCAGACAGAAATACACACATACACACACACACACACACACACACACACACACACACACACACACAGACAGACGGAGAAATAGGAAGGGATAGTGGGATAATGACAGACAGGCGGGCACTGACGGGAACTTGTGACCCTCAGATAGAGACTGTAAGTGACTGCGGTGCCTCTCATTCATCCAAGGACGGGCGGTGGGGTTGAAGTGGGTGCTTTATACGGGGCTGAGTGGGCAAGGGGCAGGACGGGGGTAGATGCTTCCGAAGAGTAGGGAAACATTTGGCGAGAAGCAGTGGCGGGGCCAAGAGAGATGAGGAGGGGGACTGGGAAACTGGGATCCCGACCCTGAGATGTCAGCAAGTTCATGGGACAAATTGCCTCCTTCAGCTTCTCACCTTTAATTCTGTCAGCTTATCTGCTCCAACCGAATGAAGCTGATACACCGGTCAGTGGCGAACCCCATTCTCAAACGCCCCCAACTTCCCCAGAGGGGGAATCCGATTCTGTTTATCCGATTCGGCCTCTAACTTTAATCGGAATTGTTTATACACACTTAAAATTGTTTTCCAGGGGCCATACCTGGATTTATTGTATAGCTCCGGATTACTGGTCTTGAAGGACACAGATCTAGCCCTCAGCAGACGGCCGATGTCCTGGTTCATCCACGGCATTTGATTTGGTCAGTGTCCGGCAAGTTCTCCAAGGCACACACTAATCTACGTAGGTCTTCGTGTAGTCGGTAACAACTGTTGCCTTCTTGGTCCTCACCACTGGTGCTGTGGTCTTTAGTCTCTGCCCATATGCCGGGAATAGAAGTCCAGCCTAGTGAGCAGACTTTCAAAAGTGTGGGTCTAGATGGTACTGCAAGCGTTCTTGAATATGGGACAACAATGGTCACGTGCGTTGCCTCCTCTGGGTTCACGAACGATACTATGTTGGTAACTGTTCAGAGACTTCATCAAGCTGGCCTGGCTGCAGACACCACCCCCTACCTCAACCACCCCCTACCCCAACCACTCCCACCCCACACACACACACACACACACAAACACACACACACACACACACACACACACACACACACACACACACACACACACACACACACACACACACACACACACACACACATATTGAGAGGCAAAGCATCAGGTTGTGCAGTTTCGAGCCTGCAGATAATAGAGCTTAGCTCCTTCAGAGCCTGGTTAATGTTCGCTTGAGTTCGAATGTACAAAACTACTAGAAAAAAACTTCCTCAGCTGATAAAATGGATTGCATTTGACTGATAGGTGTTCCAGTTCAAGTGGGAAGGAAAGACACAGAACTGATACGTCTGTGCATCAAGACAGGTTAATCACAAAGCATTTGACAAGATTCCGCACGGAAGTTAGTTAGGAAGGTTCAATCGTTAGGTATTAATATTGGAGTAGTAAAATGGATTCAGCAGTGGGTGGATGAGAGATGCCAGAGAGTAGTGGAGGTTAGCAGTTTGCTAGGTTGGAGGCCGGTGACTAGTGGTGTGCCTCAGGGATCTGTACTGGGTCCAATGTTGTTTGTCATATACATTAATGATCTGGATGATGGGGTGGTAAATTGGATTAGTAAATATGCAGATGATACTAAGATAGGTGGCGTTGTCGATAATGAAGTAGGTTTTCAAAGCTTGCAGAGAGATTTAGGCCAGTTAAAACAGTGGGCTGAAAGATTGTAGATGGAGTTTAATGCTGATAAGTGTGAGGTGATACATTTTGGTAGGAATAATCCAAATAGGGCATTCATGGTAAATGGTAGGGCATTGAGGAATGCAGTAGAACAGTGTGATCTAGGAAAAATGGTGCATATTTCCCTGAAGGTGGAATCTCAAGTGGATAGGGTGGAAAGCATTTGGTATGTTTGTCTTTATAAATCAGAGCATTGAGTATAGGAGTTGGGATGTAATGTTAAAATTGCACAAGGCATTGGTAAGGCCACATTTGGAGTATTGTGTACAGTTCTGATCACCGAATTATAGGAACGATGTCAACAAAATAGAGAGAGTACAGCGGAGATTGACTATAATGTTATCTTAGTTTCAGCACTTAAGTTACAGAGAAAGGTTGAATAACTTTGTTCTTTTTTCTTTGGAGCGTTGAAAGTTGAGTGGGAATGATAGAGGTATTTAAAATTATGAGGGGGACAGATAGAGTTGACGTGGACAGTTTTTTTTCCATTGAGAGCAGGGAAGATTCAAACAAGAGGACATGAGTTGAGAGCTAGGGGGCAAAAGTTTAAGGGTGACACTAGGGGGAACTTTTTTACTGAGAGAGTGGTAGCTGTGCGGAACGAGCCAGTAGAAGTGGTAGAGGCAGGTTAGATATTGTCATTTCAAGTAAAATTGGATAGGGACATGGATAGGAATGGAATGGAGAATTATGGACTGAGTAAAGGTCGGTGGGATTAGGAGAGAGTAAGCCTTCGGCATGGACTAGACGGACAAAGATTACCTGTTTCCGTGCTGTAATCGTTATATATTTATATGGTTATACGATAAAACCACAATTCAGAGGTAAATTGGCATTAGGATAAAATGGTGTGTACTTGAATTAGGAATTTGGAGTTGGAATTTTTAAGATGTAGGGTTCCATTGGAAAACGTGTTGAAGTCATTGTAGCATTTGCCCTGTAATATGTAAATGACAGGTCAGATTAGACAACGTGGCGGTGCAGTCAATACTTTAGCGATTTGCTTACGTCGTCAGACCTAATTCCATAAATTATCCAGCTGCCGCTAGGTGGTCAGATTAAATCGATTATTTCCCTCTATAACTACAGAGTCCAAATACAGTTATAAATTGTACCACAATTTCGGCCCTCCTTGCAGAACACGGGTGCCCGCTGTCTTCCAGCCAGAATTCACTCTATCTACTACATCATCCAATTCCACATCAACGCAGCCAGGTTTCTCTGGATCCCATGCCTCCGGACTTCCTGAGTGATTCTACTATTGGGAACGGATCAAACGCTTATCACAATTAATACATCCACATCGACTGTTCTGATTCATCTGTTTGTTTTTCACTGTTACAAATAACTCAATCTGGTTCATAAAGGGCAATATGAACCTCAAAAAGCCATGGTGACTCTCCGTAGCTGGACTACGTTTCTCCAAATGCCCATAAATTCCCTCCACAATAGCCTTTCTCCAATTGTTTACCCACTACTGACATAATATTCAGTGGTCTCTAATTCGAAAGAGTGTACCTATTATCTTTCGTCAACAGAGGGATTACATTTCCCGTCTCAGAATCTTCAAGGTCTACTTCCATAGCCAGCGAAGACACAAATATCTTGTCCAAAAGTGCAGCAAAATCTTCACTCACTTTCCAAAATTACCTGGACGGTATCGGGAAATCATCTATCATCATGTTTTCCAAACTTCCAGCACATCTTTTTTCTGAGCCTCGGCATGTTCGAGCATATCTGCCTTTTTACGCTGTGTTCACATTCATCAATGTATTCAGTGAGGAGCTTCACCGCCTCCTTGGACTCCAGACACAAGTTTTCCTCCGATCTGCCCACACTCTCTCCAGTCTCCTCCTGTTCATCACAGTGCATCTCGTCAAGGGCTCTCAAGTCCCCTTCTAACTCTTCTAAGCCCATTGTTAAATTATTTCCTGTCTGCATTGTGACTCGCGATAACCCTACCCGATCTTTTTTTCCTAAACCTTAAGTATCTTTTTTTCTTCCTCTTGGCGAGCTGTTGCAACTTTCTTGTCAGCCAGAGTTACTTTACGCTATCATCCATTCCCTGCGTCAATGAGACAAGCTCTTACTGAACCCCATGTCAGTGCTCCCTAAACAATCTCCACATATCTGTGGCGCATTTTCCTGAGTACATCATTTCCCAATGTACGTTCCTAATTTCCTGCCAGGTAGCACCATACATCGCAAACCCCAAATTACATGCTCCCTCGTCCTCGTGCAAGGTAAATGTCGGAGAGTTCTACCCTGTCGTTCTGAAATACCCACCCGCGGAGAATTCTGTCACCTGATCCATTTCATTTTCTAAAATTAGATCCGGTACGGACCGTTCGCTAGCCCGCCTGTCTTCATATAGTGACATGAATCCTTCCTGGACACAAATGAGAAATTATGCCATACCTAAACCTTTTACCCTGGGGAGGTGCCAAAGAATATTGTGTAAGTTTCAGCTGCCCGTGTCAATAACTTGGCACACGTCAAAGATCTGCTTCCCGATCGGTTCCTCACTGTTCCTGTTGCGTATTTGTTTTTGTTAATCTGGTGAAAGGCTGCATAGAATACTCCAGATGGGGTGTTCTCTCACCTCATGTATCTCTATTCGTCTCACAGTCTACGAACAAACGAACGCTCCATTTTGTTCTCCCTTTCTGCAGCTGCGATACTATCCCTGGTTTCCCATCCCTGGTTTTACACTCTGTTACACGAACCTGTCCATTTTGAATCATCTAAAACCCAGAAAGTCCCGCAGCCATTCCTGCCCTTGTGATAGTCGAGTGTCTGTGATAGTTTAGAACATACTTCAACCAAAGTGACAATCACGCCAGCAGCAATGAACGTTTGTATTGCTACCGACCTGAACTGTATGAAGACAGCAATCTTCCGCCAATTCTGCAATTTCCGGATGACCAGGCATATGATTGTTTGAATTTATGACATATTTGCCAAACCTGTTCATTGTAAAACGGCTTTATTTCAAAACTCCGCCACTTACCATTAGACAGGGGCGTTATCTACACAGATGGTCATTTAATGTAAACACATACTTCATTCCATTCCACAGCTCTTCTCTGAATTTCCTCTGTGTCAGTGTATAGATACAAGTATTGGTACACATGCTGAGTACTTGCAACATGTATCCAAATTGTTGTAGGATGTATACCGGGGAACTCAAATATCTGTCCTCGAAAAAATAGTTTTGCACTTGCCAATTCAGGGAATGGGCTACAGAGGGCATCCAAAATAATATGAAATTAGCTGATATAGAAAACAACAAAATCATCGATTTTCTGCGCTTTTCCACCTCGGCATCTTTCTGATTGTCGCTGCTGTGCCGAAGCTTTCTGCGGACTCTATTTGCCACAACGATATACCTTACGGTTAACCCGTTAAACACCAGGATTAAGCCAATTGGTAGCAATGGTGTTAAAATACTGTCCAGTAATTGGTATCCTCTCCACTCGGGTGAAGTAGTGTATTCATATGTGACGGTGCACCGCCACGGCGTGTTGTCAATGATGACGTAAGGTTCAACGGCAAAGTAAATCGGGACACATCTCCCGCAGCTCACTATAACCACGGTCACGATAACCACCGTTGCTGTTCTCTCCGTGCAGTATCGCTCCCGTAGCTTTCGGCAACATATTGCGATGAAGCGATCGAAGGTAAAACTGACCGTGAACCAAACAGAACAGTCCGTCGTTACAGTCAGAAATACAAGTGTCAGAGCGCATACAGGAGTGAGGAGCAGGGATCTGGAATAAATGTGGATGTTGTTGGTCTGTTCTACTAAAGCAAACACGATAACCACCATCAGATCCGCTGTTGCCATTCCAACCAGGTAACGGGTGATGCCTTTGGAGAGTCCGCATTTTCCCCGAGAAAGGATCACAATCGCCGTTAAATTAACTGCAAGAAATTTGGAAACAAAACAGAAATATGGTCAGTTCCCTGAATGTCCCCATTCTACCGATGCTGTGCAGGGTTTGGTCTGTTTGGAAGTGGAAAGCGGGAATCCAGTGTGTGCGGTCTCGGTCGCTGCACTCCGGCTGGAGGACAATGACGGATGTGAGTGTCAGTGGATTGGCGACCTTCCCACGGTTTAGAGCGAGGCATCCGAGTTACACGACTCACGTACCGGTGAGCAGTCGATCGCTCCTGTAAACAACACCATTTCCATTACTAGAGGTGAAAAGCTAAAGGGATTGCTTGTAGCGGTGGCAAAGTGGAGTCAATGAGATATACATCATGAGTCCTCATTTACTGACTTACAGAAGAACAGACCTACGTTTTCAAAATAGACTGTACCGTCATTTAAATAAGCTGCCAAAGTTGTTATAAGATCAAAGTTTCTGCAGTGACAGAGACTCAGACCTAGGAGAGCAGAGATCTACCAGCATCACTTCAGAAAGCCTAGCAAGGTGAAATTATAAAGCAACGACAATATCGACACCAACTTAATTGACAAAAGAAGAAAACACTGCCATCATAGTATGGAAAATGGAAATAAAACCATTAGATGCCTGAATCCTCCATTCCAGAAACACGTTTCAGCCGACGGTAGCATCTGTGCTCAGTAACAGTGTGGATACCGCAGCAGAGTAACGACGGCACCATACATAAAGTAACCAGCTCCGGCATCTTACCGGGGACACCAACCGCTACAAGTGTGGGATAGAAAATAGCCGCGATGTAGTAAATCGCTGGGTATTCCATATTCCGTCAGAAGCATCGTTCAGTTCTACGGAGCGTTTCAGCTGCTCAGATGGACTGGTGATCGGTTTAGCAGGCTTTTATTGAGGTGAGAGCAATTCCACTGTGGCAATTAGCGTGGTTGTCACATCAGGGACATTAGTGACAACCAACTGCACAAACATTTAGGTTAACCTATTTTTACTCACTCTGTCACCGTGTCATTAATTTGTGTCCTCAAGGGATATTGCAATCTATTTACTTTAAATAAAGTATGATGTGAATTTTCCATGTTATTTTCCATGATATCTGGCTTCAGCTATTTAAATAGGATATTTTTATATTTGTGTTGCTTTTAAAGTCGGCATGCATATTGAAGTCGATTTATTTTGTAACATTTGACGGAGCACATTCGCTTCTGAAATTGAGGGAAGGAGTTTGTTCTGGCGGGTGAAATGGAGAACACTTCTTTATTAAAGGGGAATAGTCGTTCATTCTTTTCTTTCGTTCATTCCAGTCATTCCGGGCGATGTGAATGATGGAATAGACAATGACAGCTGACATGCGTTATAATAAAATACACTGCACTTATTTTCCTCCAAACACTGTAAAAAATCCACAGCGGTATTCCAGAGCGGTACTACTAACTGGGATGTACTGCAAGGGGGGCTCTGTGGGGGCGTTGTGGAGGTCACTGAATGCACAACGGACTATATTAATTTTTGTGTGGATGCCGTTGTTCCTGTTAGAACTGTTTGCTGCTATCCCAATAATAAGCCCTGGATCACTAGTCACATCAAAGGCCTCCTAAACCAGAAGAAGAGGGCCTTTAAAGATGGTGATCGGTTGAAGCTTAAAAGAGTTCAGAAGGAACTCAGAGTACAGATAAGAGGGGCAAAGGAGCAGTATAGGAGGAAGTTAGAACAAAAGCTGCAGAAAAAAAGCATGAAGGAGGTGTGGGATGGGATGAAGATCATCACCGGATGTGGTGCAAAGCGGGGGGCAAACATAAGTGGAGATGTGGAGAAAGTGAACCAGCTGAACAACTTCTTCAATAGGTTCGACAGCACAATCCCACCCTCACCGCACAACTCCACACCAGGCTTACTTCCCTCACAGGAAAATAGCCACTCACAGGAGACCTGGCCCACGCCCAGGTTTACGGCTGCACAGGTGGAAGGTCAACTGAGGAAGATCTGTACCAGCAAGGCGGCTGGACCGGATGGAGTTTCCCCACGATTACTGAGGGCCTGTGCGACTGAACTGGGAGAACCACTACAGCGCATCTTCAACATGAGTCTAGATCAGAGAAGAGTACCCAGACAGTGGAAAACATCCTGTATTGTCCCGGTACCGAAGAAACCACAACCAAAGGAGTTGAATGACTTCAGACCTGTTGCCTTGACGTCGCACGTGATGAAGACCATGGAGCGGCTGATAATACAGAATCTGAGGCCACAAACCAGGCACGCCCGGGATCCGCTTCAGTTTGCGTATAAGGAGAAGGTGGGAGTGGAGGATGCTATCACGTATTTGCTGCACAAATCACTCTCTCACCTAGATGGGGTCAGTTGTGCTGTGAGGATTACATTCCTTGACTTCTCTAGTGCCTTTAACACCATCCAGCCCAAGATCTTAAAGCACAAACTAACGGAGATGGGAGTAGACTCTCACATGGTGGATTGGATAGTGGACTACTTGACAGAGAGACCTCAGTATGTGCGGTTGGGAGACTGTAGGTCTGACACGGTGGTCAGCAGCACAGGAGCGCCACAGGGAACCGTACTCTCTCCGGTCCTGTTCACCCTGTACACATCAGACTTCCAATATAACTCGGAGTCCTGCCATGTGCAGAAGTTCGCTGACGACACGGCCATAGTGGGGTGTGTCAGGAATGGACAGGAGGAGGTGTATAGGAAACTGATACAGAACTTTGTGATATGGTGCAACTCAAACTACCTGCGTCTCAATATCACCAAGACCAAGGAGATGGTGGTGGACTTTAGGAGATCTAGGCCTCATATGGAGCCAGTGATCATTAATGGAGGATGTGTGGAGCAGGTTAAGACCTACAACTATCTGGGAGTACAGTTAGATGAGAAGCTAGACTGGACTGCCAACACAGATGCCTTGTGCAGGAAGGCACAGAGTCGACTGTACTTCCTTAGAAGGTTGGCGTCATTCAATGTCTGCAGTGAGATGCTGAAGATGTTCTATAGGTCAGTTGTTGAGAGCGCCCTCTTCTTTGTGGTGGCGTGTTGGGGAGGAAGCATTAAGAAGAAGGACGCCTCACGTCTTAATAAGCTGGTAAGGAAGGCGGGCTCTGTCGTGGGCAAAGTACTGGAGAGTTTAACATCGGTAGCTGAGCGAAGGGCGCTGAGTAGGCTACGGTCAATTATGGAAAACCCTGAACATCCTCTACATAGCACCATCCAGAGACAGAGAAGCAGTTTCAGTGACAGGTTACTGTCGATGCAATGCTCCTCAGACAGGATGAAGAGGTCAATATTCCCCAATGCCATTAGGCTTTACAATTCAACTGCCAGGACTTAAGAACTTTTTTTAAAGCTATTATTAATGCTTTTTTGAGTTAGTGATTTAGATGCATATCATATTATTACTGAGTTAAGTATTGTATGTAATGAGTTTTTGCTACAACAAGTGTATGGGACATTGGAAAAAAATGTTGAATTTCGCCATGGGGATGAATAAAGTATCTATCTATCTATCTATCTATCTATCTATCTATCTATCTATCTATCTATCTATCTATCTCTATCTATCTATCTATCTATCTATCTATCTATCTATCTATCTATCAGAGGCCTGTGATCAAAAATGGAACGTGTCCTCGGGAAATTAGCGAGGGCTGTGGGCAGTTTTAAGAACAGTGTTTTCAAGCGCAAACATGGGGTGTTTGGCAGGAACCTGACCTCTTCCAGTGAATGACTTGACCATCCCATACCCGTGACGCGCCATGCAGTCGATTTAACTTTAAAGATTTTCTCAAACCAGCCACAATTCTACCAGTATTTCGCCATCCATTCTATGTTTGAACAAAGGTGACAAGTAAAATCTGTGAACATTCCGCAGGTTTTCAGGCTGTTCTATTATTTGCCACGAGGTTGTCTGTTTTTCTCCTGATTTGCTTTCAGCTATATTGTCTTTCATACAAACATAGAAACATAGAAAACGTACAGCACAATATTGGCCCTTTGGCCCAAAGTTGTGCCGAACATGTCACGACCTCAGATATCACTGGCGTTACCCATAGCCCTCTATTTTTCTAAGCTCCATGTACCTATCCAAAAGTCTCTGAAAAGACCCTATCGTATCCGACTCCACCACCGTTGCTGGCAGCCCATTCCACGCACTCACCACTCTCTGCGCAGAAAACTTACCCCTGACATGTCATCTGTACCTACTCCCTAGCACCCTAAACCTGTGTCCACTTGTGGCAACAATTTCCGTCTCTGACTATCCACATGATCAATGCCTCTCATCACCCTGTACTCCTCTATCATGTCACCTCTCATCCTCCGTCGCTCCAAGGAGAAAAGGCCGAGTTCAACTGTTTTCATAAGACAATCGTCACTATAAGTATGTGCAGAACAGCTCACCTGTCAATCACACTTCCTTCTGCTCTGCAGTGCACCGCTCCGTGCCGATACTGGTACTCGTAGCGATGGGCGGCCCGCGGATTACTGGAGAAAGTCTCATCACTCTGTTTCCATTGCGGAACTCGTACTAATGTGCGGCCCTCGGTTGATTCGAGCAAGTAATACCTCTGCCTTCAAATCCATTTTCCCAAAGTGAATCACATCGTAACATTCGGGTTGAGTTCCATCTGAAACTTCTCAGCGCAGCTCTGCGTCCTGTCACTGTCCTGTTATAATCCGTGACAACCTTCTAAAATCATTCATAAAAACACAAAAGCCGGGGGTCTCAAACTGATCCGTGCATGACACCACTGGTCACCGACATCCAGGGAGAAAGCGCTCCACCCACAACTACAGTCTGCCTTCTGTGGGCGTTAGTCCTGAATCCACAAGCCACCTCTCCCTGGATAACAAGCCTTCTGAAGCTATGAACGGTCCTTCCATGGTTAACCGCATCAAATGCCTTATTAAGATCTATTCATACCAGATAAACTTTTCTACCTTTACCAATGTGTTTTGTTACATCCTCACCGAATTGAACCAGGCAGTGAGCTATGACCTGCCTCTCCCAAAGCCATTCTGATTTTCCGAAATCAAGTACTCGCAAACCTTGCAAATTCGGTTTCTAAGAAACTTCTCCAATAATTTGCCCGTCACTGAAGTAGGTCCCCTATACTACAAGTGCGGCAGTGATAACGCAAAGGTAATCGCCAAGGGCGCAGAAATCTCTTCCTCCGCTTCCCACAGTAACCTGGGGTTTCTCGCAACTTCACAAGAGGACTCATCTATCCGAATGTTTTCCAAAAGTTCCTGTACATCCACTTTTTTACATCCTCGTCCTGTTTTTGCACATCAGCCCATTTAGAACTGTCCTCCCAAATGTTAGGATCGCTCTTACTGTTGAAAATTGAAGTTAAGTGCGCATTAAAGACCTGTCCCACCTCTACCAACTCCAGCCGTATGTTTCATCTCTATCCCTGACCGGTCCTACTGTCACTCTAGTCATCCACCTTCACATACATCTAGAATGCCGTGGGGTTTTCAAGTTCCCTAATTCCATTCTTCAGTTCGTCCGTGGCTGCCTTGTAACTCTACAGCCGTGTCCGATCCTAGCTTTATAAACCTGGTCAGTTTCTTTCATCCTGTTGACCAGATGATCCACATCTCTGTCAAACATGGCTCCTTCACCTGTCCAGAACCCTATGCAAGTGCTGCCTAAAATACCTTCTCATTTCCGGTGTACATTTCCCAGGGTGTATCCGTTCCCTGTTTTAGCTCTGAGATTCTAGCTTAAAGCATCACAATTACATTTAGCCAATTCATTACTTTGGAAACTTCAGGCCTGTGGGGAGATAGACACACAGAAAGACAGAGAGACATACTTTATTGATCCCGAGGGAAATTGGGTTTCGTTATAGCCGTAACAACCAAGAATAGTGAAGAAATATAGCAATATAAAACCATAAACAACTAAATAATAATGTTAGTCATGCCGAGTGGAAATAGGTCCAGGACCGGCCTATTGGCTCAGGGTGTCTGACACTCCGAGGGAGGAGTTGCAATGTTTGATGGCCACATAGGAATGACTTCCTATCACGCTCAGTGTTACATCTTGGTGGAATGAGTCTCTGGCTGAATGTACTCCTGTGCCTAACCAGCACATTATAGAGTGGATGGGAGTCATTATCCAAGATGGCATGCAATTTGGACAGCATCCTCTTTTCAGACGCCACCGTCAGAGAGTCCAGTTCCACCCCCACAACATCACTGGCCTCACGAATGAGTTTGTTGATTCTGTTGGTGTCTGCTACCCTCAGCCCACTACCCCAGCACACAACAGCAAACATGATAGCACTGGCCACCACAGCCTCGTAGAACATCCTCAGCATCCTCCGGCAGATGTTAAAGGACCTCAGTCTCCTCAGGAAATAGAGACGGCTCTGACCCTTCTTGTAGACAGCCTCAGTGTTCATTGACCTGTCCAGTTTATTGTCCATTCATATCCCCAGGAATTTGTAATCCTCCACTATTAGCAAGACAGTATGGTTAGTTCGGTGACTGACATAGGTTCGTGGGGAGAGATCGCTGTAACAGGATTCGTTTGGGAACTGACACGATGGTGTGGGGGAGAGAGCGGGGCACGGGGATTAGTTTCAGGACTGAAACAGGGCTATGGGGAATATGTTGGGACAACGGGGCAGTAAAGTTAGTTTGGGGTGACACGAGTCTGGGGAGGCATAGCAAGATGGTGGCGTTATTTTGGTACTGGCACAGGCCTCTGGGATTAGTGTGTGTCCCGTTTACGAAAGGTGAGTGCCAGTACAGAGTGAAGCACACTAAAATACAAATTTTGCTGTATTTTTCACAAGTCCGTTTCGTGTTGTTCCATAAATAGTTACAATGACAAATCAAGCTTCCCGCCCCATCCCTCCATCCAGTAGCTCCCCCTAATGGCGCAGCCCCGCATTCCCATGCTTTCACTCCAGCCTTCCTTTGACCTGCAGGCTACGGAATCCACGAGCCCAGGAGCACTGCCAAACACACGAGTGCCTGGACTTCAGATCACCCACCCATCGGGCCGGCTCTCCCCCATTGATCACGGAGGTGAGGTAAATCTCCAACCTTCCCTCACCTTCCCACAGCCTCTTCGGCCTCAGAACCTATGGACCCAAAACGACTCGCAGGCGAGGCCACTCTGAACACACACTCGGGATGCTCCCGCGCCTTCAGCACCGTTACCGCCTGGGACAGAGGCAGGAGCTCGGGAGCGTTTTGCGTCCGGATGAGGATAGGCACCGGTGAATCACCGTATTGAATAGGAGTAGAAGGGACCTGGTGGGTGGAGGGGAATCCCGGGTACTCAAGGTACAGGCGACGGGACACGGGCCAGATTCTCCCTACCCACTTCCAGTCCACCCCGGCTCTGATCCGCACTGAGCTCTGGCTGCGACTCTAAATCCGACTGCAGACTGGGAACAGGGCTGGCTGTATCCCGTCCGCGTACACCACCGGCTCCACTCCCCGGGGCACTGCACCTCTCGCCGGCAGGCAGGCACGGTCCCGATCTGGAAGGACAAGGGGCACCAAAGAGGGCAGGGAAGACAAATTCAGTGGAGGGGTGACGGAGATAGTGTGGGTCAGGACGGAGGAGGAGAGGGAGGGCGTCATGCAGAAGAGGGTGGTCGGGAGAGGAAGTGGGAATTGTCGCGAGGGCGGGTCAGAGAAGGGGATCGCGAGATGTGATGGAGAGGGGGATCAGTGTGCCAGGGAGGGAAGGGGCAGTCCAAGACGGAAAGGGCTGGATGGATGTTTCAGAGGGATTTTACAATGGAAGTTGTGCAATCCTAAAATGACGAGCGTGTATGAAAGCCCTCTAATGAATCACGGTACATAAACGTTTTCTTTGACTCACAATGCCCCATCCTCCCTCATCCCACTCTGTGTCTCATCCCCCAGTTTCTCTATAACTCACCCCCAGTCTCTTGCTCTGCCGGCTCCAACTAACATCTAGTCTCTCGCCTCACTTCCAGCAGGCTTTCTCATCGTCTCTCTCTCACCTCACAGTCACTCATCTGCGTCTCTCTCCAACCCTCAGGTCTCCCTGCAAGCTTCTCGCCAACCCCCGATAAAACACTCGCTACTGCCTCCTGTCTCGTTTTCACATAGAAATATAGAACATAGGGGCAGGAGTAGGCCATTCGGCCCTTCGAGACTGCACCGCCATTCGGTATGATCATGGCTGATCATCCAACTCAGAACCCTGCACCTGCTTTCTCTCCATACCCCCTGATCCCTTTAGCCACAAGAGCCGTATCTAACTTCATCTTAAATATAGCCAATGAACCGCCCTCAACTGTTTCCTCCGGCAGAGAATTCCACTGATTCACCACTCTCTGTGTGAAGAAGTTTTTCCTCATCTTGGTCCTAAAAGGCTTCCCCTTTATCCTTAAACTGTGACACCCCGTTCTAGTCTTCCCCAACATCGGAAACAATCTTAACCAATCTTTTTATTTTCACCTATCTATAAAAGCTTTTACAGTCAGTTTTTATGTTCCCTGCCAGCTTTCTCTCATAATATTTTTTCTCTTTCCTAATTAAGCCCTTTGCACTCCTCTGCTGGACTCTGAATTTCTCCCAGTTCTCAGGTGTGCCGCTTTCTCTGGCTAATTTATATGTTTCTTCTTTGGACTTGATACTATCCCTAATTTCCCTTGTCAGCCACGGGTGCACTACCTTCCCTGGTTTATTCTTTTGCCAAACTGGGATGAATAATTGTTGTAGTTCATCCATGCGATCTTTAAATGCTTGCCATTGCATATCCACCGTTAACCCTTTAAGTATCATTTGCCAGTCTATCTTAGCTAATTCACGTCTCATACATTCAAAGTTACCCTTCTTTAAGTTCAGAACCTTTGTTTCTGAATTAGCTATGTCACTCTCCATCTTAATGAAGAATTCCACCATATTATGGTCACTCTTACCCAAGGGGCCTCGCACGACAAGATTGCTAACTAACCCTTCCTCATTGCCCAATAACCAATCTAGCATGGCCTGCTCTCTAGTTGGTACTTCGACATGTTGGTTCAGAAAGCTATCCCGTATACATTCCAAGCAATCTTCTTCCTCAGCACCATTACCAATTTGGTTCGCCCAATCTATATGTAGATTAAAGTCACCAATTATAACTACTGTTCCTTTATTGCACGCATTTCTAATTTCCTGTTTAATGTCATACCCAACATCACTACTGCTGTTAGGTGGCCTGTACAGAACTCCCACCAGTGTTCTCTGCCCCTTAGTGTTATGCAGCTCTACCCATATCAATTCCACATCCTCCAGGCTAATGTCCTTCCTTTCTATTGCGTTAATCTTCTCTAGTGCCTTTAACACCATCCAGCCCAAGATCTTAAAGCACAAAATAACGGAGATGGGAGTAGACTCTCACATGGTGGATTGGATAGTGGACTACTTGACAGATAGACCTCAGTATGTGCGGTTGGGAGACTGTAGGTCTGACACGGTGGTCAGCAGCACAGGAGCGCCACAGGGAACCGTACTCTCTCCGGTCCTGTTCACCCTGTACACATCAGACTTCCAATATAACTCGGAGTCCTGCCATGTGCAGAAGTTCGCTGATGACACGGCCATAGTGGGGTGTGTCAGGAATGGACAGGAGGAGGAGTATAGGAAACTGATACAGGACTTTGTGATATGGTGCAACTCAAACTACCTGCGTCTCAATGTCACCAAGACCAAGGAGATGGTGGTGGACTTTAGGAGATCTAGGCCTCATATGGAGCCAGTGATCATTAATGGAGAATGTGTGGAGCAGGTTAAGACCTACAAGTATCTGGGAGTACAGTTAGACGAGAAGCTAGACTGGACTGCCAACACAGATGCCTTGTGCAGGAAGGCACAGAGTCGACTGTACTTCCTTAGAAGGTTGGCGTCATTCAATGTCTGTAGTGAGATGCTGAAGATGTTCTATAGGTCAGTTGTTGAGAGCGCCCTCTTCTTTGTGGTGGCGTGTTGGGGAGGAAGCATTAAGAAGAAGGACGCCTCACGTCTTAATAAGCTGGTAAGGAAGGCGGGCTCTGTCGTGGGCAAAGTACTGGAGAGTTTAACATCGGTAGCTGAGCGAAGGGCGCTGAGTAGGCTACGGTCAATTATGGAAAACCCTGAACATCCTCTACATAGCACCATCCAGAGACAGAGAAGCAGTTTCAGCGACAAGTTACTGTCGATGCAATGCTCCTCAGACAGGATGAAGAGGTCAATACTCCCCAATGCCATTAGGCTTTACAATTCAACTGCCAGGACTTAAGAACTTTTTTTAAAAGCTATTATTAATGCTTTTTGAGTTAGTGATTTAGATGCATATCATATTATTACTGAGTTAAGTATTGTATGTAATGAGTTTTTGCTACAACAAGTGTATGGGACATTGGAAAAAAATGTTGAATTTCCCCATGGGGATGAATAAAGTATCTATCTATCTATCTATCTATCTATCTATCTATCTATCTATCTATCTATCTATCTATCTACTCTCTAAGCAGCAATGCTACCCCCACCTCCGTTTCTTTCCTGTCTATCCCTCCTGAATATTGAATATCCCTGGATGTTGAACTCCCATCCTTGGTCACCCTGGAGCCATGTCTCTGTGCTCCCAACTATATCATATTCATTAATAACGATGTGCACATTCAATTCATCCACATTTTTACGAATGCTCCTCTTATTGACGCACAAAGCCTTCAGGCTTGTTTTTACAACACACTTAGCCCTTATACAATTATGTTGAAAAGTGGCCCTTTTTGTTTTTTGCCCTGGATTTGCCTGCCTGCCACTTTTACTTTTCACCTTACTACATTTTGCTTCTACCTTCATTTTACACCCCTCTGTCTCTCTGCCCTTGTTCCCATCCCCCTTGTAAATTAGTTTAAGCCCTCCCGAACCATGCTAGCAAATCTACCAGGGATATCCTCTCTCCCCGGCTATTTCTCTTATTTCTCTCCCCCAAGTCCCTCTCTGCAGCCCTTCTTCTCCCTCTCTCTCTCTCTCTCTCTCCTCTCTCTCTCTCTCTCTCTCTCTCTCTCTCTCTCTCTCTCTCTCTCTCTCTCTCTCTCTCTCTCTCTCTCTCTCTCTCTCTCTCTCTCTCTCTCTCTCTCTCCTCTCTCTCTCTCTCTCTCTCTCCCTCCCACTCTCCCTCTCCACTCTTTCCTTCCACGTCCTACCTGAACACAATTTCCCTCCACGCTCCGATCTTTTTGGCCATATCTCCGCCCATTCCAGATCCCTCAGCTCAGCCCGACCTCTCTCCCATTTCAAGTCCATCTCCTCCGCTCTGTCTCTCAAACCTCAGACTCTCTCTACCCCAGCGGTCGCTCTCTTAGTCTCACTCTCCCTCCCCACTTTCTCTCCTCCTCAGCACCAGACTCTCTATCGCCCAGATCCTCTCTCTCTCTCCCCAAACTCTTCATCCAGTCTCTGCCTCTCTCACTCTATCTCGCTCTCTTCCTTATCGCTCCCTCTCGTTTCTTCCTAGTGTCCCCCTTCTCTTTCGACACCAGCGCTCTCTCTCTTCACATCTTATCTTTCCTGACCCTTTGTCCCTCGTCTTTCTCAGCCGTTTTCTCCCCTGTCTCTGTCGGTTCCCAGTATCCCTCCACTCGTGTCTCCTGTTCCTCATTCTCTTTCCCAAAGTCTCTTCCTACCCAGTTTGTCTCAATAAACAATCATCCCCCCTACCCCTTAGTCTCTCTTTCAGCCCAGAATATCTGTGTCTCTCATTGAACGGGCACCCATATGTCGTCTTTCTCCTCCAATCTCTTTCTCCCCGATCTGTCTATCCCAAAATGTCTCTCTCCCTGTCTGTCCTCCTAGTATTTCTCGCCCCACCCTACTCGCTCTGGAGTCTCCCTCGCCCTCTCTCTCCATATCTCTCAGCATCTTTCGGAACCCATAGTGTCTCTAACCTTACTCTCTCTATACCCTCAGCCCCCCTCGCATCGTCTCTCCCTACCCACTCGCTCTACCCGTTCTCCCTCTCCCCCAGTCTCTCTATCATCCAGTTTCTCTCTCTTCATTACTATCTCCTCGTCAGTCTCTCTCTCTCTCTCTCTCTCTCTCTCTCTCTCTCTCTCTCTCTCTCTCTCTCTCTCTCTCTCTCTCTCTCTCTCTCTCTCTCTCTCTCTCTCTCCTCTCTCTCTCTCTCTCTCTCTCTCTCCTCTCCCCCTCTCTCTCTCTCTCTCTCTCAGTCACTCTCTCCCCGTCTCTCCAACCTCATGCCTCTCCCGAGCCCGGTCTCTTTCTCGCTCATTTTCAATCGCTACCTATCCCCCCATCTCACTTTCCTCCAGGCTCTCTTTACTCCAGTCGCTTCCCCCTCCCAATCTCTCTCCCAGCTTTCAACCTCTCTCACCGTCTCTATGTGCTCCGATCTCGCTCCTCATCCTGGTCTCTGCCCAACCCAATTTCCATCCCCACTCCGATCTCACTTCCCAAACCACATCTACGAGCTTTACCCACCCCGATCTGTTTGTTCACCATGGCCACTCTCCGCATCCAAGGTCTCTCTCAATCTTCCCATGGTTCTTCTCTCTACCCCCACCACTCTCTCTCTTGTTGTCACATCCCGCCCCGTTCTCACTCTCCTCAGCAATCCAGTCAGCCAGTCACTCTCTTCCAGATGTTCTTCGTCCTCAAGTCTCTCCCTCTCTCCAGTCGCTCTCTCTCTCTCCCTGACCACTCCGTCTCTCCCACAATCGTAACGAGTTTTCCCCAGTCTCTCTCTCGCGTCCGAATCTCTGTCCCCGTGTCTCTACCTTCGACACTCCCTTCGTCGCCCTTTCCACTAGTATCTCCACCCGCTTCGTCTGACTCTTTCCAAAGTCTCTTCTCACCCCTGTATCTTCTCTCCTAGTATTTCTCATATTCCCCACTATGTCTGCGTCAGTCTCTCTCACCGCAGACTTCATTTCCCCTCCGATTCTCCCCATCCCTCCGTTTCTCTCTCCATAGACCCAGTCTCTCAACCCCTCGTCCAGGGGAACTGGTAGTGTTCGAGAGGGGAAGTGGGACTCGAGATAGTTATTATGTGATTGTGTCCTTGTGTGTGCTCACTGTGTGTGTCTGTTGGGTATGATCATCGATTTCCCAAACTTCCGGTTCACCTTTTCACTCTTTGGACATTGTCGGAGTCGGTGGCCGGTAAGGGAACTGCGCCACAAAGCCGCGGTTCGTGGACCGTCGGGAGATGATATCGGTAGGCTGGGGTGTCCAGTGTTAAATTATATCAGTCCTGCGTTGTTGTATTTTTACTGATGTTCTATGTGGCTGTGATGACATATGCATGCAGCCACGGCGTCACCGGGGTGGGGGTTGGGTTGGGTAGCTCGGTGTCGGGACTGTTATTACGTCTTCATGATCTTGCGTGTGCTCACTGTGTGTGTGTTGGTAACGAGTCTTCGCACCTTGACCTAGTAACGCTGTCTCGTCTGTCTGCATTCATGAGTGTTCATATATGGATAAATGACAATTAAATTGAAATTGAATTGAACCGAACTGAGTAGGGTTGCAGACAGAAAGGGGGCATGGTAAGTGAGAGTGAGGGAAAATGGGGTTGAGTAGAGTGAGACAGGAGTAGGAGGACAGCAGGGTGAGGAGAATAAGAGAGGATGGAGGAACAAGGCTGAGAGATAGGAGGGCGTGCTGAGGGGTTGGAGTGGGCTGAGAGAATGGTAGGGTGGAAGAGAGAAACGAGGTAGTCGAGAGCACTGTGGAGTGGGGAGGGAAGAGGAATGTGAGCGAGTTGCACACATTCAAAAACAGGGTGTTAGTGGAGTTTTCATTCCCTCTGCTGCAAAGTACGATCAGTGTTAACACAAAAAAAAATATGAAATTACACAGTTAAAGACCAGCAAGACGACAAAAGGAGAAAATGCCAGGAGAATCCAGAAACTATCCAACACATTCCGGGATCTTGCAACAGTTTAGTTCAATCCGATTACTCGCACAGGCAGAACCAAGTGGCAAGCATCATTCACCAAAAACTTGCTTTGAAACACAAACTCATGAAGGATACGGTCCATTACTATCAATACAATCCTCATTCAGTCTGAGAGCCGGAGTACATATTGATACGAGGACCGATCTATTATTACATATCCATAATAACCTTCCCGATAGAATATTACAGGATACACCAGCAAGAACAACTTCCTTCATGGACCGATTCCAACCATGCACAACATTCTGAAATCCAGAAGTGAAAACAGTAGAAATATTATGACTTCAAGGAGAAAATGGATAGACGATGGTATGAACAGTGTATATATTGTACCGACAGTAATATCTACAACTGTTTCCACCTTAAAGTCACTACATAATAATATTAAGCAATTAGACCGACACAACAATATTTATGTAATTGTCCGAAACACCACAACACTAAACACCACTCGAATAGACGGAAAGCTTTTGGCAATTGAGAAGTCATTACAGGTTTTTGTTACTCTCCCACCCGTGTAGGCGCGTGGTCAGGTGGTTCAGGCCTTGGTCTACTGATCTGAAACTCACTAGTTCGAGCCTCAGTTGAGGCAGCCCTTTGTGTCTTTGAGCAAGGCGCTTAACCACACGACACCGGTGCCAAGCTGTATCGGCCCCTTGCCCTTCCCTTGGACAACATCGGTGGCGTGGAGAGGGCAGACTTGCAGCTTGGGCAACTGCCGGTCTTCCGTACAATCCTGCCCACGCCTGCGCCCTGGTAAACTTCCAAAGGCGCAAATCCATGGTCTCACGAGACTAACGGATGCCTATCCCTCCCCCATCCCCGCCAAACATCCAGGGAAACGAGGAGGAAACGTGTTTTTCTCACAAAGTAATATAAGTCAACTTTAATGATAATCGGACCTTCTGCAGACACTCTCTGTGCAGGTGAACACATCAGGAAATTGATACAAACTCGCTGGATTCAGGTTAACTAGACAATTGTTCTTAGGATGCTTGTGCACGTGGACTTTGTCTGCTCAAAGCGTGTTGAGGGACGTGCCGATCCGATGTTGGATGCGAACAGTTAAATCTCACTGCGGTGTTGTCTACTCACTGCGAGCACGGAGCGGTCCCGAGCTGGTCTCCGGTGCGCTCAGTGTGAATTCCGCCCGTTCTCCTTGTGCCGGCAGTGTTTCCGCTCGGTGCTCCATTTCCTCACCGTCAGCGAGAAGCAACGGATATGTCGATCACTTGACCGGTGAGCATTTACACCGGAGGACGGGATTTGTTATCGATAGACGTGTGGCGGTAACGGCAGCGGGAATATGGTGAAACATACAAACAGAAGGTGGTTTGAGTTTAATGACCGGTGGGAGGTGGAAGCCGCCGGCTGCAGTTGCCGAAGAGTCTGTTCCGGATCTGGGTCTCGCTCGGGCTCTCAACCACTCTCGCAGCTGCCACGTTCTCCGAAGCCCGTCAGTTCTGTCGTGTCGAGATGGGAAACACAAACTGCGACTGCCTCTGGGAAGAACTTAGATAGTTTGTTTGTTAATCAGTTGAATGATTGACGTGAGAGGATATTTCGCTGCGCTGATGAACTGCTCTCTGAACTTGGACTGAGTTACCCCATAAATAAACGTGTTTGTGCAGCAACTTAATATCATCAGCATGTATCCGGTGTGTTGAAATATGTATTCCGAATCGTTGTAATTATTCTGATCCAATCCAGCAACGGTGTAATAAAGGAATTCGGCAACTTTTACTGACCACAGGGCGATGAAGCTCCCGGAGATGGTGAAAAGTAAGATCACAGACCTCCTCCTGCTCTCCATCTCCGGGTCACTGCGGTTCTCCGCCTTGCTCTGACCCCTCAGCCCCTTACGGACACGACTAGCCACCAAAATGTGTTTGACTGTCAGAGCGTTAAGTAGTAGTATCAACACGAACGGGAGTAATGGCGCCAGAACGGTAGAAAGCCAGCTGTATCCCACCCACCCAGGATCCGTATAGTAGCTCGATTTGCGAATGCAGCCCCAGGGTACATTGTCAATCACTTTCATTGATCGATACATAAAGAAGTATGGCACATTTTTAAAAAAGAAAAGAACGCCGGTTGTTGTCAAAACTACAGCTGCGGTTTTCCCGGTGCAATATTTTGCTTTCAGCTTTTGGCAACAAATGGCGACAAACCGATCAAAATTAAAGGTGACAGTGAACCAGACAGAACAGTCTGTGGCTACCCTTAAGGGGACATAATTCACACTACATACGGGGGTTATGTCCAGAAACGTCCCGGGCAAATAATAATGAAAGACCCGCAATATAACCTGAAACACGATTGTCAGAAGATTCGCCGTTGCCATGGCCACCAGGTAGCACGTGGTGCAGGTGGAGAGGCCGCATTTTCCGCGGGACAGGATCACAATCGCCACTAAATTCACTGGAGAAACAACAAAGAATGAGTGAATTACTGTCAATCGAAGTTTGCAGACAACGCATTTCTGGACTTTAACAGGTGTAAAGAGGGACTCGCAGGTGCCCCGTACAATTACATGCTGGGTGAATGGAAATACTACTCGGTCCTGGAAGAGGAGCAGGGTTCTGGAGTCGCACCATGCAGCGAAGCCCCGCTCCCTAAGCTTCTGTCTCCCGTTCCCATGTCTTCGCCTCCTCCCCAACTCCCGTCGGTTCGCCTCTTTAAAATATAAAATTCTGCAACTGCGCTTGACCGTGACCAATTGCAAACAGGAAGTTCCATTTCCCGATTTTAATGATTTTGCCTGTATTTTGAACGTTAGTGCTTGAACCATCCAATTATCAAAGGAAAGCCAATTTATCTTTTGCAAAATATTTGCCTCTTTTAGAGGTTGCTGCAAAATCACTGCAACATTATTCTAAATGCTGCGATGCTTATAGTTCCAGAGCAGAGTATCGCGTGTACCTTATCCCGTCTGACCTGCAACAGACACTGCTGGATTGGGTTTTAACTCCTTCTTCACTAGATGTATCGTAGGACGCGGAAACGAATCCTGGTGCACTAAAACGCACACAGACCATTATTTGAATTTTGCAATCTCACAATGGTTCTGAGTCTAACTCACAAGTGTTGTCTACCGTTCTCCCCTGAATTTCACCGGCGATCTGCTTCGGCGATCCAGTCAAACTTGAAGCAATTGCTTCAAACACGGCGCAATACGATGAATCTGACTGTAAAGCATGTTACGCTGTTGATACAGAATAACACCAAGTGGCCGGTAAAGGTGCCGGGAGAGCTGGATTATCGGAGTTTACTTTGACAGAGGCTTTGCATTGATAAATCACAACTGTCTGTCATGAATCCGCAAAATGGATCTATCTATTCTATCTTCCGCTCTGCAGTTGTTTCAATTGCCGGTTTATTTTCAGTCGAGGTCACGGATTAAACTTCAAGGGATCTTCTGAAGGAACACAGAGCTTGTCACAATGTCTGCACCGCACTCTCTGATACACCGGCATCACAACGCTGTCGGTAACTCACCGAGTCCAAAGACCGCGCTCACAGAACAGCAAATGTTAGTTCGCCTCTGTTCTTACCAGGAACACCAATAACGGCAATGATCAAGAAATATATCTTTCTCACACGGAAAAATGTTTCAAGCATGCTGTGTGAGATTCAGCCTGTCTTTCAACTGCTCGCGATCGCGCTGAAGAAACTCTGAGCTGTTGAATCTCCACCGTCATTCATTTATACTCGCTCCAGCACACTGAATATTCAATATTACACAAGGCTGACGTGTCTTCCAACAGTTGGGGTAAAAATACACATGATGTAATTCAAGTAAAATCCCAATTGTAATGAGCTATAGATAGCTTGACACGAAATTTCCAAATCTCAAAGACGATGTACGTTGGTGAATGTTTTGCGAAATGTCGTTGGCCTCATGGACGTGGCCACCAATGCTGTATTGTCATTGACTGCTCTGTTTCACTCTGAGAATTGCTTCGGTGATAGATCTTACAATAGAATTATATAAAACAGATTAAGTTGTTTGTATCTCCTTGTAATATAGTGAAGAGCCTTAAACTAATAGAATATAGTCAACGCACCAAACCGTTAAGCAAATGAATTCCACTCATGCAAAATGCCGGAGGAAATCAACAGGTCAGGCAGCATCTGTGGAAATATATCAACAGTCGTCGCTCCGGCCGAGACCCT
Organism: Hemitrygon akajei; assembly: GCF_048418815.1. Lineage (NCBI taxonomy): Eukaryota > Metazoa > Chordata > Chondrichthyes > Myliobatiformes > Dasyatidae > Hemitrygon > Hemitrygon akajei. The sequence continues at coordinate 250,432 of NW_027332057.1, forward strand.
TCTTCTCATTAATGAACGTGTCTTCGAGTGCCTTATCTCCACCGACAAAATATTCCAGTGGCGAACCGCTTCCATTTCTATCCCCATTCCCGGTCCGACATATCTATACCCTCCTCTTCTGCCACGATATGACCCTCTCAGATTGGAGGAGTAACACCATCTGTTCCGTCAAAGTAACCTCCAATCTTATGGCATGGACATGGATAGCTCCATCTTCCGGTATTTCCTTCTCTCCCTTCCCTCTTCTGCATTTCTCCACTCTGGAATCTTACTCTTCTTCTCAGCTGTCTATCAACCCTCCCCACCGATCCCCCTACTCATTCCCTTCCTCCCATTATCCACTCTCCTGTCCGATCAGATTCTTTCTTCTCAAACACTCTGCCTTTTCCGCTAATCACCATCCAGCCTCTTATTTGGTCACCCGACTCCAAACACCTTGCTTCACCTATCATCTTCCGGCTTGACCTCCTCCCACTCTCCCAAACATTCTTATTCTGGCACCTTCCTCCATTTTTCACGAGTGCTGTTGCAGGTTTGGGCCCGAAACATCAAGGGCCGATTCATTTCCACAGTTCCTGCAGGACCGGCTGTGTTCTTCCAGCGTTGGTGCAGCCCTCCACATGGTAAACCAGCTCCAGTCAAGGTTCGCAACGGTCTGACGTAAAGCAATTAAATCACCGTACACACCGTCTTCGGATTGGTTAAAAATGCTTAAACCGACAGAGCATCTGCATCCATTACATTTTTTTTTTTTACCAACAATGACAATTGTTTTGCAGATGCACAAAATTGGTAGCTTTGTTGACCATGAGGTAGGTAGCCGGATTAACATATTTGACGAACCGAACAGCGCTTTCATTGGAAATACTGTTTTGGACACTGTTGATGGGGACGACCTACCAGGGACAAGTTGCAGTGGTTGCGTCTCTGGCACCGAGACTGGACACTCAGCTTAGAAGGGAACGAGGGAAAAGAGGAGAGCAGTAGTGATAGGGGATTCGATAAATGGGGGTACAGATAAGAGGTTCTGTGAAAGGGATCGAGAATCCCTGCTGCCTCCCTGGTGCCAAGGCCCTCGATATCTCGGATCGAGTTCTCAGTATTCTCAGGAGGGCGGGTGAGCAGCTGGATGTCGTTGTCCATGTGGCGACCAATGACGTGGGTAGCAAGAGAGAGGAAGTCCTGAAAGGTGAGTTTAAGGAGTTAGGCGCCACGTTAAAGGACAGGACCTATAGGATAGCAATCTCAGGATTGCAACCAGTGCCACGTGCAGGTGGGTTTAGAAATAGCAAGATAGTGCGGATCAACACGTAGTTGAAGACATGGTGCAGGAGGGAGGGCTTCAGATTTATAGATAATTGGGCAGTTTTCCAAGGAAGGTGGAAACTGTACTGGCAAAACGTTTTACATCTGAACTGGAGGGGGAAAAATATTCTTGCAGGTCGGTTTGCTAGAGATGCTACAATGGATATAAACTAGATACAAGGGGAGAGCTAGAGGGAGGGGAACTAGAGTGTAGGAACAGATGTATGGGAGAAGGAAGAAAAAGAAGATTGTAAAGTTGTTGGCACCGTTAGTGATAAACAGAGAGTAAGAGGTGGAACATTTCTTCAATGCATTTAGTTTAATGCTAGGAGCATTGTAGGAAAGATGGATGAGCTTAGAGCATGGATTGATACTTGGAAATATGATGTTGTAGCTATTACTGAAACATGGTTGCAGGAAACGTGCGATTGGCAAATAAATATTCCTGGATTTCGTTGCTTCAGGTGTGATAGAATCGGACCGACAGGACGAGGAGGTATTGCATTGCTTGTAAGAGAAAATATTACAGCGGTGCTTTGGCAAAATAGATTAGAGGGCTCGTCTAGGGAGGCTATTTAGGTGGAATTAAGGAATGGGAGCGGAGTAGTCACACTTACAGGGGTGTATTATAGACCACCTAATGGAGAGCGAGAATTGGAGGAACTAATTTGTAAGGAGATAACAGATATTTGTAGAAAGCACAGGGCTGTGATTGTGGAAGATTTTAATTGTCCACATATAAACTGGGAACCCCGTACTGTAAAACGTTGGATGGTTTGGAGTTTGCAAAATGTGTGCCAGATACCTTTTTTGCAGTAATACATGGAGATATCAACTACAGAAGGGGCAGTGTTGTATCTCCCGTTCGGGAATGAGATACATCAGGAGACGGAGGTCGGTGTTGGGGAGCACTTCGGGTCCAGTGATCACAATGGCATTAGCTTCAATATAATTATGGAGAAGGATAGGACGGGACCTAGGGTTGAGGTTTTTGATTGGAGAAAGGCTAACTTTGAGGAGATGCAAAAGGACTTAGAAGGGGTGGACTGGGACGATTTGTTTCATGGGAAAGATGTAATAGAAAAATGGAGGTCATTTAAAATTGAAATTTTGAGGGAACAGAATCTTTATGTTCCTGTTAGGTTGAAAGGAAAGGTTAAAAGTTTGAGAGCCATGGTTTTCAACGGATATTGGAAACTTGGTTCGGAAAAAGAGAGATATCTACAATAAACATAGGCAGCATGGAGTAAATGTGGTGCTCAAGGAATATAAAGAATGTAAAAAGAAACTTAAGAAAGAAATTAGAAAAACTAAAAGAAGATACGAGGTTGCTTTGGCAAGCAAGGTGAAAATAAATCCAAAGGGTTTCTACCGTTATATTAACAGCAAAAGGATAGCGAGGGATAAAATTGTCCCTTAGATAATCAGAGTGGACAGCTATGTGTAGAGCCAAAAGGGATGGGGGAGATTTTGAACAATTTCTTTTCTTCGGTATTCACTAAGGAGGAGGATATTGAATTGTGTAAGGTAAGGGAAACAAGTTGGGAAGTTATGGAAACGATGATGATTAAAGAAGAGGAATTGTTGGCGCTTTTAAGGAATATAAAAGTGGATAAGTTTCCGGATCCTGACAGGATTTGCCTAGGACCTTGAGTGAAGTTAGTGTAGAAATAGCAGGTGCTCTTACAGAAATATTTCACATGTCACTAGAAACGGAGATGGTGCCGGGGGATTGGCGTATTTCTCATATTGTTCCATTGTTTAACAAGAGTTCTAAGAGTAAACCTAGCAATTATCGGCCTGTACGTTTGACGTCAGTGGTGGGGAAATTAATGGAAAGTATTCTGAGAGATGGTATATATAATTATCTGGATAGACAGGATCTGATTAGGTACGATCAACATGGATTTGTGCGTGGAAGGTCATGTTTGACAAATCTTATGGAATTTATGAAGAGGTTTCTAGGAAAGTTGACGAGGGTATAGCAGTGGATGTTGTCTATACGGACTTTAGTATGGCCTTTGACAGGGTACCACAAGGAAGGTTAGTAAGGAAGGTTCCATCGTTAGGTATAAATATTGAAGTAGTAAAATGGATTCAACAGTGAATGGTTGGGAGATGCCAGAGAGTAGTGGTGGATAACTGTTTGTCACGTTGGAGGACGGTGACTAGTGGTGTGCCTGAGGGATCTGTACTGGGTCCAATGTTGTTTGTCATATACGTTAATGATCTGGATGACGGGGTGGTAATTTGGATTAGTACGTATGCAGATGATACAAAGATAGATGGCGTTGTGGATAATGAAGTAGGTTTTCAAAGCATGCAGAGAGATTTAGGCCAGTTAGAAGAGTGGGCTGAAATATGGCAGATGGGGTTTGATGCTGATAACCGCAAGGTGCTACATTTTGGTAGGACTAATCAAAGTAGGACATACATGGTAAATGGATGGGCGTTCGAGAATGCAACAGAATAGAGTCATCTAAGAATAATGGTGTATTTCTCACTGAATGTGGAATCTCATGTGGATAGGGTGGTGAAGAAAGCTTTTGATATGCTGGCCTTTATAAAGGAGAACATTGAGTATAGGAGTTGGGATGTAATGTTAAAATGGTACCAGGCTTTGGTAAGGCCAAATTTGGAGCATTATGTACAGTTTTAGTCACCGAAATATAGGAAGAATGTCAGCAAAATAGAGAGAGTACAGAGGAGATTTACTAGAATGTTACCTGAGTTTCAGCAACTAAGTTACAGAGAAAGGTTGAAGAAGTTCGGTCTTTATTCTTTGGTGCGTAGAACGTTGAGGGGGGACTTGATAGAGTTATTTAAGATTATGAGGGGGATAGATAGAGTTGACGTGGATAGGCTTTTCCCATTGAGAGTAGGGGAAATTCATACAAGAGGACATGAGCTGAGAGTTAGGGGGCAAAAGTTTAGGGGTAACACGAGGGGCAACTTCTTTACTCAGTGTGGTAGCTGTGTGGAACGAGCTTCCACCAGAAGTGGTATAGGCAGGTTCGGTATTGTCATATAAATTAAAATAGGATTGGCATATGGACAGGAAAGGAATGGAGGGTTATGGACTCAGTACAGGTCGGTGGGATTAGGTGAGCGGAAACGTTCGGCACGGACTAGAAGGGCCGAGCTGACCTGTTTCCGTGCTGTAATTGTTATATGTTTATATGGAAATATAAGACAATATTCTATATTCTTTTGATTGTTCGCAACGAAGTGCTTATGTATTGCATGGTCTGAACTGAATGGCGTAAAAGAAGACGCTTAAACTGTGACTAGATAGTCGTTGCAGTGATAAATTAATGGGTCGTGGGTGATGGTATTCAGTCCATCAGTTGTCACTGATTGGCAGATCAACATCAATATTGAAGTATGTGATAATTATTGTCCATGGGTGAGTAGTGTAAGGACATTCACAGTGTAACGGAGTTCTCGTGAGTACTGATTCAGAATCAGATTTAGATTTCTGTTTCTTATCAACGGTATGTGACGTTATTTTTTTTTTAACTTAGCAGCAGCAGTTCAGTGCAATACATAACGTAACAAAGACAAATATTAATAATTATAAATAAAATAAAAAAATAATAATTATAAAAATGTAAGTCAGTTACGTATATTGAGTAGATTAAAACAAACGTGCAAGAACAGAAATACTGTATATTAAATAGAAAAGTGAGCTAGCACCCAGAGATCAAATGTCCATTTAGGAATCGGATGGCAGAGGGGAAGAAGCTGTTCCTGAATCGATGAGCGTGCGCCTTCAGGCTTCTGTACCTCCTACCTGACGGTCATACTGAGAAAAGGGCATGCCCTGTCTGCTGTTGGTCCTGAATAATGGACGCTGCCTTTCTGAGACGGACAAGGTAATGGAATTCCAACCATTAGTGAAGGCGGTGATGCGGATTGATAATGTTGTGTTTAATAGTTGACTTCACTGACGTGTATAGTTACATTGCTCGGGAGAAGGTTCTTGGGAAGCCGAAAGGTCTGAAACTAAAAAGGTCACCTGGACCAAATGATGTCCGTCTGAGAGTTCTGAAAGAGCTGGCTGAAGAGATTGTGGAGATTTAGTAATGATTTTTCAAGAATCAATGGATTCTGTAATGGTTCCGAAAGACTGAAAATTTGGAGATATCACTCCACTCTTCAAGGAGATAGAAAGGGAGAAGAACCGAAATTGTAGACCAGTTAGTCTGACCTCTCTGGTTGGGAAGATATTGGAGCCAGATGTTGAGGATGCGTTTTCAGTATCTTTGGGGTTCATGACAAAATTGGCCATTTTCAGCATGTTTTCCTGAAGGGAAATTCTTGTCTGATACGTGTGCTGAAATCCTTTGAATTGATTGAAGAAATAACAAGGGAGATAGAGAACGGAAAATCGGTTGATGATGCGCACCTGTCGTTTCAGAAGTTCACATGAGGCTGCCTATCAAGTTATAAGCGCAAAATATTACAGGAAAGATTCTTGAATGAATAAAGCAGTGGCTGATTGGCAGGAGGCAAAATTAGTCATAAAGTAATAAAATAGAGTAATAAAAGGAACCTTTTCCGGTTTGCTGCCGGTGACCAGTGGTGTTCCACAGGGATCTGTGTTGGGACTGATGCTTTTTATGTTGTATTACAATGACCTGGAATGCAGAATTGACGGCTCTATTGCAAAGTATGCCGATGATACCAAGGTAGTTGGAGGAACAGGTAGTTTTGAGGAAGTAGATAGACTACGATAGGACTTCGACAGATTACAGGAAAGGGCAAAAAGGAGACAGATGGAATACAGTGTAGGGAAGTGTATAGTCATGCACTTTGGAAAAAAAAATAAAAGGTAGAATATTTTCTAAATAGAAATTTTTAAAAAAGCAACAACGATGCACAAAGGGAATGGGAGTCCTTGTGCAGGATTATCTGATGGGTAACTTGCTGGGTGAGTCGGCGGTGAGGGAGACAAAGGCAATTTTAGCATTCATTTCAACAGAACTAGAATATAAAAGTTCGAACTTAATTTTGAGGCTTTATGAAGCACTGGTGAAGACTCACTTAGAATATTGTAAGCAGTTTTCGGCTACTTATATTAGAAAGGATGGGCTGACACAGCAGTGAATTTAAAGGTGGCTTACGGCACTGATTCCAGGATTGAATGTCTCGCAATGTAAAGAGATTTTGAGGGGCGATATAATTGCAACCTATCTAATGTCTCGATGGATGTGGAGAGGATGTGTCCTAAGGTGGGAGAGACTAGCACCATAGGAGGCAGTTAATAGAGGGGCGTCCTTTTGAAATGAAGATGATATTAGACGGAGAGTGGTGAATCTGTGGAATTCGTTGCTACAGGCAGCTGTGAAGGCAAAGTCCTTATGTTTATTTAAACAGAGGTTGATAGATTATTGACTGGTCTGGACATGAAGGGATACAGGGAGAAAGCAGGAGATTGGGGCCACGAGGAAAATTGGATCAGTCATGAGGAAATGGCGGAGCAGACTCTATGGGCCAAATAATCTAATTCTGCTCCTACGTCTTATGGTATTATGTTTCATACTCATCTTTCGGTTGTATTGTATCTTGCCGATCTGTTTCATATTCCACCAGCTCTATTGCCCTCACTTACCCTGTCCATAGACAAAGGAGAGACAATGGATGTTGTTTGCTTGGATTTTCAGATGGTCCGTAACAAGGACTTGTACCTGAGGCCGCTTAGCAAGATCACAGCTCGCGGTATTACACGAAAGGTACTAGTATCGATCGAGGATTGGTTTACTGGCAGGAGGCAAGGAGTCAGAACAATGTGAGCCTATTCTGTTTGCTGCCAGTAAATAGTGGTGTTACGCTGTAGTAGGTATTGAAATCAAAGATTTGCGTGAAGGACTTGATAACTTGGAGAAGAACTTTACCACTGATATGAAGGTAGGTGTCTGCAGAAGGACTGGGATGGACATGGAGAACAGGCGATGCAATGGCAGATGAAATGCAGGTGGAAGACTGAGTGGAGATTTGATAGATGTATACCAAATGACGAGGCGTAGAGACAGTGTAAATGCAATCGGGCTTTCTCCACTGATGTTGGGCGAGAATACCACTGGAGATCATGGGCGAAGGGTGAAATGTGAAATATTTAAGGGAAACATGGGGGTAAATTTCTTCACCCGGATGGTGGTGAGAGTGTTGACAGTGCTGCCAACGCAAACGGTAATTGCGATTCCGATGTCAGCATTTAAGAGATGATTGGATAAGTACAAAAATCAGAGGGATGTGGATGGTCATGGTCCGGGTGCACGTCGATGGGAGCAGGCAGTGCAAATAATTCCTCACGGCCTGACGGACTGAGGACCCTGTTTCTGTGCAGTGGTTCCCTATGGCTGTCTGACTGTATGTCTGGGTTAGAGCGTTAGTGTCTCACAGCACCGACCAATCTAGAAAGTCGTTGATACTGTTCGATCCCTCTGTCTTTGCACACACTGAAGCATGGAGACTGAGTTAATGGATGGTTACAGCATGAGAAGACTGAAGCGCAGATGTGAGATGATAACGAGGGTGTCACACGACAGAAATACACGTTCACCCCTTCAGTAACGCGGTAAAGACAGTAGTTCCGGGCTGGAGGTGGGTGTGACAGTTGTCCCGGAATAGTTAACAAATCTGTTGCTTCATCGGTGGTAATGGGGATCATTCGCCCCGATACTATACAACAAAGGATCCATTTAATCCGAATCCTATCCTTGGTCAGAGATTGAAAGTGAGAATTCTTGGCAGTCGTTGGAGGCTTGGAGTTGTGGAGACATCATATTTTAATTGTGTTGAATATTAACTCGTGGACGATACGTTACTTTCTGCGTCTCTTTGTCTTGGAGTCGAAAGGCTTCATTAAAAGCCGTATGACTGCAATTACAGATGTTTGTTAACTATTGAACACATAACAGGAAGCCATTTTCTGCAATATTTTGAAAATATGAATGCATTGCCAATTTGAAATATAGCACGAGGTTTGGACATAAGTGAGTTCAATTGAAAGAGAGAGAGAAAGATTACGGCCATGAATGGCTTTATGTGAGGTGTGTGTTTCTATAGTTTGTGTTGGGGAGAATGATTGAATTGATCTTCTTTTTCACCATACACATGACAAAAAATTTGTGTCACCTTGCGAGATGTAATTTCCAAGAACTGATGCGAAATTCGGAGGCTGCGTATCTTTCCGAAATTCTATGAAGTGTTAGTGTACGTGAGCCTCAGCTCCCCACATCTCACTCTCCCAGGTTCTTCAGAACACGTGCTGAGGCCTTTTGCTTTGGAAGTTGTTTATTCTGTATTCTCCACTTGCCGGCTATGGTTTTGAAGGAAGAGAAGTACGAGCACGGATGTTTGCTTTGCTGTCAAAGCGTTTTAAGTCTGTGTCGTTTTGTATGATTAATTTATCATTGATTTCAGAGGGAGATACGGACTCTACACCGGCCATGTGGATTCCGGGTTAAAGGGATCGAAATTTACATCTACACCCGATACGATAGAACTACAATTAAGAGGTAAATTGGCATTAGGATTAAATGGTGTGTACTTGAACTGCGAATTTGGAATTGACATTTTGGAAGGCTGGTTCTTCTAAGGAGCAGCAAAAGCTGCTGCTCAACACTTTGGAACACTGGTTTGAAGTTGTAGGTTTCCATTGCAAAAGATTGTTTTGATGTCATTGTAGCATCTGCCCTGTAATATGTAAATGGAAGGTCGGGTTAGATACCGTGGCGGTGCAGTCAATAGCTCAGAGATTTGCTTACATCCTTAGCCCTAATTCCACAAATTACCCAGCTGCTGCTCGGTGGTCAGATTAAATCGGATATTTCCCTCTGTAACTGCAGAGCCCAAATATAGTTAAAGTATAATTTTAACCCTCCGTGTGGAACACGGATGCCCGCTGTCTTCCAAGCAGAATTCACTCTTTCTGCTACATCATCTGCCTTATGTTAGTAAGCCGATTCTGAATCTACGCAGCCTGGTTTCCCTGGACCCCTTGCCTCCTCACTTTCTGAATGAGTCTATTATGGAGAACTGATCAAACGCCAGACCGAGATTAATGCACCCACATCGACTGATCTGATTCTTCTGCTTGTTTTATTTTCCAAAGAGTTCAATCTGGTTCGTAAAGGACAACATGCCACTCAAAAAGCCGTGTTCACTCTCAGTAGTCTGGCAACATTTATCCAACTATTCAGAAATTCCGTCTACAATAATCTTATCCAATAGTTTATCCACTGCTGATATAAGTCTCACTGGTCTATAATTCGAAGGAGTATCCCTATTCGTCAACAAAGATAATAGGATAACATCTGCCACCCTCACCTCAATCTTCCCCTCCAAAAGCGCAGCAATATCTTTGCTCTCTTTCCAAAATTACCTGGACTATATCCCTTCTGGCACCGGAGAATCATCTATCATAATGCTTTTCAATTTCCAGCACATCCTCTTTCTTAGCGTCGGCAATTTCGAGCATATCTGCCTGATGAATATGAATGTGTTCATATTCATCAATGTATTCAGTAAGGAGCTTCGCTGCCTTCTTGGAATCCAGACACATATTTTCCTCTTTTCCTTCTGACCTGCGCAGACTCTCTCTAGTCATTCTCCTGTTCTTCACACTGCAACTCGCCAAAGACTTCTCAAGTCCCCTTCTATCTCCTCTCAGTCCATTTTAACATTCTCTCCTGTCTGCACTGTGATTCACCATAACCCTACCCGATCCCTTCTTCCAAAATTTTAAGTTTCTTTCTTTCTTCCTCTTGAATCGTTCAAATTTTCTTGTCACCCAGGGTTACGTTACGGTATCATCCTTTCCCTGCGTCACTGAGATAAGCCTATACTGAACCCCATGTCAATATCCACATATCTGTTGCGTATTTCCCTGAGTACATCATTTCCCAATGTACGTTCCCAAGTTCCTGCCAGGTAGCGCCATAATTCGCAGACCCCAAATTCCATGCTCCCTGGTCCTAACCCTGTGCAAGGTAAATATAGGGGAGTTCTGCCGTATTGCTCTGACATGCAGACCCGCGGAGAGATTTGTCACCTGACCCGGTTCCTTTTCTAATAATAGATCCGGTATGGACTGCTCGCTAGTCCGTCTTTCTTCTTACAGTGACATGAATCTTTCCTGGACACAACTGAGAAATTATGCCATACCTAAACCTTTAAACCTGGGGAGGTGCCAAAAAATATTAGGGAAGTTTCAATTACCCGTGCCAGTAACATGGTCGATGTACATGTTCCGCTCCCGATCGGTTCTTCACTGTTCCCGTTGTGTGTGTGTGTTTTCTTCTGTTAATCTGGTGGGCGGCTATACAAAATATTCCAGATGGCCCTTCATGTTTCAGTGTTAGTCTCACAGTGTATTAAAAAACGAACGCTCCACGTTGTCCTCCCTTTCTGCAGCTGCGATATCATCCCTGGTTTCCCATTGCACTCCCTTTACACTCTGTTATCCGAACATGTCCAATTTTCAACATCTGAAACCCGGAAAGTCCTGAAGCCATCCCTGCCCTTGTGACAGTCGAGTGTCTGTGATAGTTTGGAACATACTTCAAACAATGTAACAATCACGCCAGCAGCATTGAGGGTTTGCATCGCTGCCTAACTGAACGGTATAAAGTGAGAAATCTTAGGCCAGTTGTGCAATTTCCGGATGGCCAGGCATACAATTGTTTGAATTAATGACAAATTTGCCAAACCTGTTCATTGTAAAACGGCTTTATTTGAAAACTCCGCTGAATTGTCATTAGACACGCGCGTTATCTACACAGATGGCCATTTAATGTAAACACATACTTCATTCCATTCCTCAGCTCTTCTCTGAATTTCCTCTGTGTCAGTGTATAGATACAAGTGTTGGTGCACACACTGAGCATTTGCAGCATGAACCCAAATTGTTGGAGGATGTATACCGGTGAACTAAAATGTCTGTCCTCGTAAAAATAGTTTTGCACTTGCCATTTCAGGGAATGAGCTACATTGGGCATCCACAATAATATGAAATTAGCTGATATAGAAAACAACAAAATCATCGATTTTCTGCGTTTTTCAACCTCGGCATCTTTCTGATTGTCGCTGCTATGCCGAAGCTTTCTGCGGACTCTATTTGCCACAACGATATACCTTACGGTTAACCCGTTAAACACCAGGATTAAGCCGATTGGTAGCAATGGTGTTAAAATACTGTCCAGTAATTGGTATCCTTTCCACACGGGTGAAGTAGCGTATTCATATGTGCCGGTGCAACGCCACGGCATGTTGTCAATGATGACGTCAGGTTCAACGGCAAAGTAACCCGGGATACATCTCCCGCAGCTCACTATAACCACGGTCACGATAACCACCGTTGCTGTTCTCTCGGTGCAGTATCGTTCCCGCAACTTTTGGCAACATATTGCCATGAAGCGATCGAAGGTAAAACTGACCGTGAACCAAACAGAACAGTCCGTCATTACAGTCCGAAATACAATTGTCAGAGCGCATACAGGAGTGATGAGCAGGGATCTGGAATAAATGTAGATATTGTTGGTCTGTTCCACTAAAGCAGCAACGATAACCACCATCAGATCCGCTGTTGCCATTCCAACCAGGTAACGGGTGATGCATTTGGAGAGTCCGCATTTTCCCCGAGATAGGATCACAATCGTCGTTAAATTAACTGCAAGAAATTTGGAAACAAAATAGAAATATGGTCAGCTCCCTGAATGCCCCCATTCTACCGATGCTATGCAGGGTATGGTCTGTTTGGAAGTGGAAAGCGGGAATCCAGTGTGTGCGGTCTCGGTCGCTGGACTCCGGCTGGAAGACAGTGACGGATGTGAGTGTCAGTGGATTGGCGACCATCCCACAGTTTAGAGCGAGGCATCCGAGTTCCACGACTCACGTACCGGTGAGCAGTCGATCGCTCCTGTAAACAACACCATTTCCATTATTAGAGGTGAAATAGCTGAAGGGATTGTTTGTAGCGGTGACAAAGTGGAGTCAAGGAGATATAAAGCACGAGTTCTCAGTTACTGAGTTACAGAAGAACAGACCTACGTGTCGAAAATAGACTGGACCGTCATTTAAATAAGCTGCCACGTTGTTATAAGGTCGAAGTGTCTGCACTGATAGAGACTCAGACCTAGAAAAGCAGAGACCAGCATCACTTCAGAAAGCCCAGCGAGGTGAAATTACGAAACAACGACAATATCGACACTAACTTAATTAACAAAAGAAGAAAACACTGCAATCAAAGTATGGAAAATGAAAATAAAACTATCAGATTCCTGAATCCTCCATTCCGGAAACACGTTTCAGCCGATGGTAGCATCTGTACTCAGTAACAGTGCGGATACCGCAGCAGAGTAACGACGGCACCATACATAAAGTGACCAGCTCCGGCATCTTACCGGACACCAACCGCTACAAGTGTGGGATAGAAAATGGCCGCGATGTAGTAAATCACCGGATATCCCATGTTCCGTCAGAAGCAGCGTTCAGTTGTACGGAGCGTTTCAGCTGCTCAGATGGACCAGGGATCGGTTTAACAGACTTTTATTGAGGAGAGAGCAATTCCAATGAGGCAATTAGCGTGGCTATCACGTCAGGGACATTAGTGACAACCAAATGCACAAGCACTTACGTTAAACTATTTTTACTCATTGCTGCCGTGTCACGAGTTTGATTCCTCAAGGGATATTACAATCCATTTACATTAGAAGAACACATGATGTGGATTTTTCATGTTATTTTCCATGATACCTGGCTTCAGCTATTCAAATATGATACTTTTTGTATCTGTGTTGCTTTAAACAGGCATTCATCTTGAAGTCAATTTATCTTGTAATATTTGACCGTGCACATTCGCTTCTGAAGTTGTGGGAAGGAGCTGGCGGCTGAAATGGAGAAAACCTCTTTATTGAAGGGGAACATTCATCCATCTTTTCGTTCGTTCGTTCCAGTCATTCCGGGGGTTTGAGTAATGGAAATCACAGTGACAGCTGACATGTGTTAAAATAAAATACACTGCACTTATTCCTCTAAACACTGTAAAAGATCCACAGCGATATCCCAGAGACCTGTGATCAAAATGGGAGCGTGTCCTCGGGAAATTAGCGAGGACTGTGGACAGTTTGAAGAACAATGTTTTCCAGCGCAGACACGGGCCGTTTGGCAGGAATCTGACCTCTGCCAGTGAATGACTTGACCACTTCATATCCGTTACGTACGATGTAGTCTGTTTAACTTTAAAGATATTCTCCAACCTGCCACAATACTACCACTATTTCTCCATCCATTCTCTCTTTGAACAAAAGTAGCAAGTGAAATCTATGAACAATCTGCAGGTTTCCAGGCTGTACTATTAATTGTGATTAAGTTGTCTTTTTTTCCCCTCCTGATTTACAGTCAGGTATATTACCTTTCGTGCGTCACTATATGAATGTACAGAACACTGGATGTGTTCAAGCTCACCTGTCAATCACACTTCCTTCTGCTCCTGCAGTGCACCGCTCCGTGCCGATTCTGGTACCCGTACCGATGAGCGGCCCTCGGCTTATTGGAGAGAGTCTCACCACTCTGTTTCCATTGTGGAACTCGTACTAATGTGCGGCCCTCGGTTGACACTAGAAAATATCACCACTGCCTTCAAATTCATCGTTCCAAAGTGAATCACTTCGTACCTTTCCGGGTTGAACTCCATCTGTAACTTCTCAGCGCTGCTCTGCGTCCTGTCACTGTCCTGTTGTAATCTGTGACAACCTTCTACACTGTCCATAGTTCCACTAACCTCCACATAATTGAAAACACAATAAACCACCCTCCACCCTACCACCTCGTCATCTAAATCGTTCATAAAAACACGAAAAGCCGGCGGTCTCAATACAGACCTCTGCAGGACACCTGTCACCAAAATCCAGGGAGAAATCCATCGACAACTATCCTCTGTCTTCTGTGGGCGTCAGGTCAGAATCAATCAGCGAAGTTTCCCTGGATGCCAAACCTTCTGACATTATGAATGGTCCTACCATGGATAAATTTAACGCCTTGTTGAAATCCATTAATATCAGATAAATTATCGCCCACTTTATTTCCAAAAGTCCACGCAACAAAAACACGTTCCCATCTGTTTCTCTCTTCTAGTGTCTCCGCTTTGGCTCGGGCGAGTGCAGAGATGTGAACTGTCTTGATCCTCCGGGTACAAAATGGAAGTAGTCGCCCAACTCACTGAGTGGGCAACTGCTCCATCATCCACATCACCGTCGATTGCCTGAAACGTAAATCCAAGAGGATAATCTCATCTCGGAGCAGAGCATCCCATTGACAATATGTTTTCTGGAACTCAGTTACTAGAGAACATTGACTGTCTCCAAGGTGTTTGAGTTGGTTCATATGATACCAACCTACCTTATATGGAGGGGTCTGAATTCGATATACTGATGGACTGGCTCTGTCCCGACTAATCTGGAAGGGGTAAAGGGGCTCGGCTGATATAGTGACATCATAACCTCCTGCCATATTTTAAACGCCCGCGGTTTTGCTCGCAACTCGAAACAAGCTTCGCTCTGCCGTTTCTTCCGTCACGTGTTATGGGCGGCGTCATAATGAGCCTCCATAAAAGAGTCAATTATTTGCTGTTTGCTATTGTTCATTCCAATGTATCATACTCGGTCTTCGATAAATCTAACCCTTTCATTTTTTTCCCGATCGTCAACATAAAACGTATAAATGCAGGAGAGGATGCTTCTGTGCTGAGGGCTATTCTCAGAACATAGGGAAAGACCGGGACCCATGAGCTGGTTAGTCATTTTGCTTCTCTAGCCGATGTATCGGGGTTCTCAGCGGGCACAAACCAAACAATTCTTACTATAATGTTGTACATCTCCTCGCAATTTCGGCCACCAACACAGATTCTTCAACTATTCCATAGATCTATCTGAACCTTGATGCCCACAATTGCCATGGTGCCAATGCATCACTTGATTTCTTTCCCATTTAGGCACCACAGATTTACCATTATTAATTACAATCCGATTCCGTGCCTACATCACTCGATATTTCCCAAACTCTTCAGATTCCTCGGCTTTTTGTACCTTTTAAAACTCCTGATCCTCTTGCTGTGTCATATGTGTGTGTGTGTGTGGGGGGGGGGGGGGGCTGGGAGTGGCCCCAAAAGCAAGACACAGACACCGAACTACCAGGAACAGGACTAGGCGTGAGAAGGAAGCAGGGGAAGGAAGGAAGAAATGACGCTGGACACGACAAAGGCCCCAGACGAGACAAGGATTCCGGGCCTGGGCTAGGACGTAACTAGGATAGGGAACCAGGACATGGAACTGGGAAGTGGGGGCCTAGCCTTGGACTCCGAGCCAGAGACTGGACAAGGACCCAGAAACTGGGTCTTGACTCGGGCTCGGACCCCAGAACCAGGCGAGGACATGAAGAGGTTACAGGAAGGGACGTGAGACTCATGCACACGTGTAGACAGTGAATGAAGGGAGATGGGTCGTGTGCAGTCATCAGAGTTTACTCTCATTCGGCATCTTGTTCAGAGTAGAAGTAGTGAGTCAAAGGGCTTGTACCCATGCTGTACTGTTCCCAGGATCTCAACATGTCCATGCGACGAGTTCACGTTGCAATGTCAATCTATTAACCAACAGCTGTTTATTCTCCTCCATTCATCTCGTTCTTCTGCACTGGGGAGTGTAATATAGAACACGGTGTCTTGCAACACAGGAACAAACTCTTCCGTCCACCATGTAAATGACGAGCGGAACATTCCCGGCTGAGCTGTGACGTAACCAGTGACGCCAAACTTTCAGGATTTCATCAATTAACCGGATGCTCCAATGTGGAATTTTGGGTTATCCCAAATGTGAAAATTTACCTTCCCTCGCATTCCTATTCACAAACTCTCTCGGTGCTGCACAGAACAACGTAGACGCAATTTTATCAATGGAAAATGCAGGCATTTGCAGACAAGTCTGAGGTTATCATAAGAAAATCGAAATGAATATTATATACTTCAGACCTGTTGCCTTGACGTCGCACGTGATGAAGACCATGGAGCAGCTGATAATACAGAATCTGAGGCCACAAACCAGGCACGCCCGGGATCCTCTTCAGTTTGCGTATAAGGAGAAGGTGGGAGTGGAGGATGCTATCACGTATTTGCTGCACAAATCACTCTCTCACCTAGATGGGGTCAGTTGTGCTGTGAGGATTACATTCCTTGACTTCCCTAGTGCCTTTAACACCATCCAGCCCAAGATCTTAAGGCACAAACTAACGGAGATGGGAGTAGACTCTCGCATGGTGGATTGGATAGTGGACTATTGACAGATAGACCTCAGTATGTGCGGTTGGGAGACTGTAGGTCTGACACGGTGGTCAGCAGCACAGGAGCGCCGCAGGGAACCGTACTCTCTCCGGTCCTGTTCACCCTGTACACATCAGACTTCCAATATAACTCGGAGTCCTGCCATGTGCAGAAGTTCGCTGATGACACGGCCATAGTGGAGTGTGTCAGGAATGGACAGGAGGAGGAGTATAGGAAACTGATACAGGACTTTGTGATATGGTGCAACTCAAACTACCTGCGTCTCAATATCACTAAGACCAAGGAGATGGTGGTGGACTTTAGGAGATCTAACCTCATATGGAGCCAGTGATCATTAATGGAGAATGTGTGGAGCAGGTTAAGACCTACAAGTATCTGGGAGTACAGTTAGACGAGAAGCTAGACTGGACTGCCAACACAGATGCCTTGTGCAGGAAGGCACAGAGTCGACTGTACTTTCTTAGAAGGTTGGCGTCATTCAATGTCTGTAGTGAGATGCTGAAGATGTTCTATAGGTCAGTTGTGGAGAGCGCCCTCTTCTTTGTGGTAGCGTGTTGGGGAGGAAGCATTAAGAAGAGGGACGCCTCACGTCTTAATAAGCTGGTAAGGAAGGCGGGCTCTGTCGTGGGCAAAGTACCGGAGAGCAGATACACGTTGAAGGTAGCAATTTAGAATTGCTGAGAGGAAATGTATTCACAGAAATGATGCTGGAACATGCAACGCTCTGCCTCGGTTGGTCTTATTTCGAGCAAATTATTAATTTAATTACTCACTTATTTATATAATTTAATGAATTTATTTAATTTGATTATTTTCATTCAACATTTAAGAGGTTGTTTTGCCAAACCACAGTAAGTTACAAATCACGTGCTGCTCAATTGGTTCTATGTGGTTGAATAACAAATAGCGTGCAAAATAATGTCGGTCCGAATGGTCTGTTTGCCATATGACTCTACGACGCTAAATGTCCTGCTCGATACAGCCGTCATTATTCATCGGTGCACTGTCCATCTCACAATCATAACAGAAACCGATTCAGGAGACTCGTGCTCTAAAAATAGCTCATGGAATACAGAATCTATTTTAAGGTTATTTTCTAGGTTTGAGTGACAGCGGGAAAAAAAGGAGAAAAAATACACGCGCTCAGACTGCATCCGAGTCTCACAGATACAGGACTGAGAAGACACACTTAACGGTGGATCCGAGGCAGATAAATGAAAATGAAACTCACACTCTCACACTGTACCAGAGAATGACAGATACAGAATGAAACCCACACTCTCACACTGTAGCAGAGCCTGACAGATACAGAATGAAACCCACACTCTCACATAGTAACAGAGACTGACAGATAAAGAATGAGACCCACACTCTCACACTGTAACAGAGACTGACAGATATAGAATGAAACCCACACTCTCACACTGTAACAGAGACTGACAGATACAGAATGAAACCCACACTCTCACACTGTAACAGAGACTGACAGATACAGAATGAAACCCACACTCTCACACTGTAACATAGACTGGCAGATACAGAATGAAACCCACACTCTCACACTGTAACAGAGACTGACAGATACAGAATGACACACACACTCTCACACTGTAACAGAGACTGGTCTGTACAATATGAAATGCACACTCTCTCAATGAACCTGAGAGTGAGAACTAAAGAACCGCGCACTCTCAGTCTGTACCAGGGACTGATATCTATAAAATGACCTCCACACTGTCACATTGCACCGGAGACTGGTGGGTACAGAATGAACCACCCCTCCACACTCTACCGGCGACAGGCAGGTGGAGAATGTAACCCACACTCTTATATTATCCGACTGAGTGTCTCCCGTTTCTCGATTGTCTCTGCACTGCTGTCGTTCTCTCTCACTAATTCTGCATTTTATGTCAACTGCATACTAAACCGCTCTTCATTTTCACCTTGTGGCCAACTGCATGCTCAATCCTTTCCTCTCTCTGGCAGACTGGCCTGTTACTCTGTTCTCCCAATTTATTGTTCTTCTTCTTCCATTCTGCTGTGAATAAGCCTTGTTTCTACAACATGGCCTTGCAGGTGTTTCAATGTCACTTCTGTTTCTTCAATCCCTTAATCGAAAGGCCGACTCCACCGTGAAACATCGTGTTCAACGCGTTCCGATTGGGAAGGGAAAGGCATGAACTGGGAGATCGACAAAGAATGTAATACATATACTGACTTTCAAATGTGTGTGTGTATGTGTGTGTGTGTGTGTGTGTGCGTGTGTGTGTGTGTGTGTGTGTGTGTGTGTGTGTGTGTGTGTGTGTGTGTGTGTGTGTGTGTGTGTGTGTGAGAGAGAGAGAGAGAGTATGTGTGCGTGTGTGTGCTTGCGCGTGTGTACTGTGTGTGTGTGTGTGTGTGTGTGTGTGTTTGTGTGTGTGTATGTGGATGCTGAGTCCATGTGTTTGTGTTCACGTCTGTGTGTGTGTATTCGTCTGAGCGAGTGTGTGCTAATAATGGTTTTCAATATGGCTTAATGTGATGCTGTGACCCAACTTGTCGGTCCTGCATTTATTTCTTCAGGGCACTGCGAAGGTAATGCCAAGCACACGGGCATTTTTATGTTCAACCATGAGAAGAATCGGAATGAAATCTACAGATGGCAGAAAGTATTTTATTTTATACCGGTATTCACACCAGGGAGAAACGTGTTGATGGTTGTGCTCGTACCCCACAGGACAGTGAATGGCAGCCTTATCAGCCCACTGTATTCCTGCAGCTAAGTGAAACAGTATTTCAGTATCTCACTGTTCCTCAGGTGGATTCTACATCGGCTTTGTCCGTCACTTTACCGTTTCAAAATCCACAGCACGAGTAGGAAATTTTATACGTACTCGTAATAAGATATTTAATAGTTACACACTTACATACGTACCTTTAGCAGCTTAATGTGCACTTTTTCCGTGAATCAACTTCTTTCTGAAATCCAACTTCGAAAATTACCTGGTGACTCTGTAATATCGTCACTGGTACTTATTTGCATTAAAACCGATGTTGACACAATATTTTCTGTTTTTCTCTGTCTGGAACAGCAGCGGACAATGTCTGTAATGCTGGGGTCATTGGTTTGCATTTCGCGCCGCATACTTGCCAGCATCTGTGTTTGCGACTGACTCCGGTAACAGTGCAAACAATGAGGGTTTGCGTCAGAAAAAAAAAACAACATTAATGTTAATGTATCATATCCAGAAAAAAAAATCACCGGAGAGTGAATCACATGAAAGGTGCGTCATCACGGGGAAGTGACAAGACAGAGACTCTACTCGCAATGTGAGAGTGGAATCAGCGCTGATGAGGTGGACTCACCCACAGGATTACAGACTACTGTCGTCACCAGCGATGCGCAGATAATGTCCTGTCATTACACGGAGTAGTTTGACAACATCGCATCTGGTGTTGCCATCCCAGCATCGGCCGTCTCTTGAAGCTTCGTGACAGGTGTTGCGTTCAGTTGAATGAAATCAGGCGTGTTATTTCTCCACTGGCATTACGGTTCGTTAGAGCAGAGATATTTTTACTAACTAGCGTTAATTAGCACCAGTCCCGGTGCAAGTTGTTTTCGTTATTGGTAACCGATTATCTATAAAAGAATGTCATTCTGTGCTTCAGCTACATTGAGGACGGAAACATCCAGACGCGGTGGACTCTCAACAACGTGTGATCCGTGAAGAGTTTTACCCAGTAGGCGCAAAAGAAATTTGCTCTCTGGACTTTGTTATAACTGCTTGAGTTGATTTACTGGCTATTTACAACTTTTATGACATTTAGAAATTGGGAACATTCCGAACAGAACTGTAAATACTAACAGCCTTGGATTAACAATGCTTGAAGAGAGGGCTATTTGTTACACAGTGATTATAATTGTCGGCATCCCGGGTAAGTGCCTTTCGATTACTTATACGGAAGCAGAGACCTCACGCCGCTCTCAGCTACTGCTGATGTGATTTTAATCGGTGTTTATTAAAAATTCCTAAAATGCCGTCTCTCTGCTCTCAATCTCCTTTCCTGTTAATATTTCAACCTGGGCCATGCAGACTTGTCACTGGAACTGCCTGTAGTCTTCTCATTTGTGACGTGAGACATCGAACTGTACCGACACAACACACACAGTCCATGTTTATGAAAACTTCCCGTCATTAGCGGACCTCATTCCTTCCAACCCTGTCACGTGAGCAGGAGATTAACGTTCAAACTCACAGCAAATAGCTTTGACTTGAACTTGTGAAATTCTGCTCCCTTTTCCTATTCTGGTTCACGGAGACTGAGCATCACAGGCAATTTTGATATTATTACCGCCCCTCTAATTTTCCCGATCAGAGAATTAACGTGACAGTTCACAGTATTTTTTTGTCTACAGTCACATAAGATCCAGATAAAGGCCAATATTCTCCATCCCTAAAGGACATTTGTGAAACAAATGAGGCTTTACAGCAGCTCAGTAGTGTCGTGTACTTCGTCACCGAGGCCGGCTTGTTAGGGAAGGGTGAAAGAGACTCGTCTAAAGACAGGAATTCCAACGGCGCGGCCGTGCGGTAGGATTCCATTTCACCATAAACGATGCGCCACCACGGCTGTGATCCAGAGACTCTTGTCACTCCTCAAACACTCGCGCACGCATCTTCCAGCGGCTGAGCGCACAACTGGAAATTTACCAATTTTCACCAAGAATTTCTCTTCCCTCTTTCTGAAAGGTAAACTCATCTTTTCCCCTTCTATTTTCCCCTCCCAGCGCTGTTCAATTAAAGGACGATCCATTTTCTACTCTTGGACAATTCCCAAGTTTTTCCAGTCACCAAATTCTTATCTGTGTTCCTCAGTGTGAGCACTGTTCCCTCGCAGATGCGCGTGCACGCAGCTGCGCCATAACTGAAATGGGTCACTCCGTAAATATATTTTTAAAATCTTTGTTAATATAATTGTGAAACACTGTGAAATTCACTGTATTACTGAATATAATCCATAACTGTGTTAAATATTAAACGTACCAGATTTACATTGGTACATCTTAAAGCTTCAACGTATTTGCATTGTCATTGTTTCAGGTTGCAACACTGTCAAAATGGTCACAGAAACCACTTACGCCGTTCATTCAAAACATTTTACTGTGGCATACCCCCTGTCAGATGTGACTGCTGACAGCGTTTACCTGTGTTATTTTGTGGTGCATATTATCATTGCTTGACGTGCATATTACAGATTTAAAAAAACATTAAAGTGCCTTGCACTTTTCAAACCGTGTAACAATGTTCTGCTCAGCGCAATGGTTTGTCCCTGAATCAGTAAAATAAAACAGAGGGAAGGTTGCGGTGCAAGATCTTGTTTTCAGAATCTGACCGTGCAATCGAATAGTAACTCAGACTTTCGGAACGAAGCGTAGATGCGCACTTCAATTACACTCCCCCTCTCCTTGGAGATACCGCGCTTGGAGTTCTGTGAACAGTCTTGGTCGCCCTGTTATAGGAAAGGCAGAAGTCCGCTGAAAAGAGTGCAGACAGTATTCACAAAGATGCTGCAGGGACTCTCGGGGTTGAGTTACAGGGAGAGGTTCGGCCGAGTGGCATTTTATTGCAAAAGGCAGGTGACTGGCGGATGAGGTGCATAAAACCATGACAATGTATAGATATAGTCATTCCTCTCCGTGTGGTTGGGTAATCGTAAACAAAAGGGGGTAGATTTTTCAGAGGGCAGAAATGTAGTTGGATTCCGAGCGACGTTTCCTCATAGTAGTTGCTCTGTGTATTGAACAGCCTGACAAAGGAAATGGGCCCTACAGAGTCGTTAACAATATTCGAAGTACACATGGACAGTTTGACGAATGTGATCCAATCACGAACAACACTATCAGATGGTAATGGCGGTCGGCATGAAGATATTGGGCCGAAGGACCCGTTTCTGTGATCGATCATTCTTGGACTCTGCTCAAAGCTGCTGCATCCGTGAACGTGAAGAGATTAATATGAGCATGCGCAACTGTAAAACGCTTTATGCTGCGGTCACGTGATCAAACAAACAAAGTATCTTTTTACTTCCACTGATAATGTCCAGCAGAGATGAACGATGGATTTTATCTCAATCGAACAAATGACTGCTGTATTTCTACAAAAAATGCTTTTGATTTTATTTATTCTTATTTTTGGTCTTTTTTGTCTCACTGCAGTTAACCTTGTGGCGATCATCATTCTCAGCCGGGGAAACTGCGGTCTCTCCAAATGCGTCACGCGGTACCTGGTGGCGATGGCTGCGGCGGATCTAATGGTGGTGATTATCGAGGTCCTGTTCTACCGGATGAGTCAAGCATACGGATTTCATGACGGAGTCCTGGACAACGCTCCGTTCTGCCTTGTCCACTACGTCCTGTGTCACGTGGCCGTTGACTGTTCCGTGTGGTTTACTGTCGCTTTCACTTTCGATCGCTTTGTGGCCATTTGCTCGGCCAATTTTAAAACAAAATACTGCATCCCAAAAATTGCGGGTTTGGTGATTGGCGCAATATCGATCGGTTTCTGTTTAAAAAACATACCATTTTATTTCGTATACATGGAATGGTCAGCGTTGTTGGTGAGGGGTGAGTGGATCTGTTTCGATAGGTCCGTACTTCTTTTCTCGGGATCATTTGAGGGGTTTTATTGGGTGGACCGTCTGTTGAATCCGCTACTTCCTTTCTTCCTCATTCTGACCCTCAATGCTCTGACCGTCAGACAGATACTGGCGGCGAGCAGAGTCCGTAGGGGGCTGAAGGGACGGGGAAATTGCGGGAAACAGCGAGATCCGGAAATGGAGAGTCGGAGACAATCCATCATTCTGCTCTTCAGCCTGTCGGCGAGTTTCCTTCTCTGTTGGGCGACAACCACTCTGGTCTTCATTCTCATGCGATGCCTCTACACAGACATGGAAACGTCTATTCGGCTTTTTCAGGCACAGATTTGGGGTTCTGCGATCCAGAATTTCAGCAGCTGCACGAATACATTTATCTACGGAGTAACCCAGACCAAATTTAGAGAACAACTGAAAGTTCTTCTGCTCTCGACGGCTACTTTAGTTTTGAAATATTTTAGGTCTGTACCGCTCAGATGATAGGATCAAATAATTTACAAATTTCGAAATAAAAACCTGCTCTGCAAGCAAATTAGTGAATTGAACTGCCTGAAAGAGTTGCTGTTCCCAGCAGTTATGCCTTTATTTCAGAAGAAAAAAAAATATTTTTCTATTATAGATTGGATTGCTTGGTAATTTCCATCCTGTAAAATGAATTTTACCTTGCACGTTATATCACCCTGATACCCGGGATTGAAAACACACATATCCACTGTCGAAGTGTTCATTTTCTAAACCTTCCTAGTGACCTGGCCGTGTCTGCCAATCACGACGTCCATTCTCTTCTCTTCTTGTTCGGAGTTTTCCCTTTATTTAAACTTCCGGTTTATCTCCTATACCAGTGTGTAGCTGGGAGAACAATTGCTCTTTCTCTGTCCGGCTGAAGTTTTCCAGTTTCAGCAAACATCGAATCCTACAGTCCGGATGAGATGTCGTTCTTCATCAGCCAAACTTGTCTCTAATCTGACAACATATCGGGACACATTTCCTATTGGCCTGAGAGTATTTTCATACAGTAAATATAAGTTAACCTTGCGATAGCAGGTTTGCAGCACGGCCGTTTACAGTAATGATGTCGAACATGAGCAAAACAAAAAACAAGTTAAAAGAATTTACGTTTTGTAATTTCAATAATGTTAAAATGTATAACTTCACAATTCACAAGAGTGGGCTCCATCATCTCCACCCCTCTGACTCTCAAAACATGAGCCCCTTAGGGCTGTGTACTAAGCCCCCTCCTTTACTCCCGGTATACCCATGACTGTTTCGTACCCACAGCTCTAATCCGCTAATTAAATTTCCGAGGACACTACATTGATCGGCCTTAAACAATAACGAGGTGGCCTACAGGGAAGAAGTCATCTCTCTGACAGAGTGGTTGCAAGGAAACTAGCGCACCCTCAATGTTGCAAAAGCAATGAAGCTGGTTGAGGAATACAGGAGAAATGGAGGCGGGATAATCCCTGTTGACATTTGGGGTTCAGAGGGTGAACAGCTTTAAGTTCCTCGGCATCCACATCACCGGGGAACTCACGTGGTCTGTGCACACCTGGTTTGTTGTGAAAAAGGCACAACGGCGCTTCCTTTGGCTCAGACGGTTGAGGCAATTTGGTATGGGCTCCTAAATCCTAAGAAATTTCTAAAGGGGCAAAATTGAGAGCATCCTGACTGGCTGCGTCACTAACTGGTATGCGAACTGTACCTCCGTTACTCGCAGGAACCTGCAGAGAGTGGTGCGGACAGCCCGGCACATCTGTAGTTGTGAACTTTCCATGATTCAGGACATTTACAAAGAGAGGTGTAAAAAAGCATCCAAAGGATCACTGGGGACCAGAGGCACCCCAATCACAAACTGTTCCGGCTGCTACCATCCGGCAGCATATGATTTGATTGTATTTCTATGTTACATTGACTGTTCTATTTATTATAAATTACTATGATTTCACATTGCACATTTAGACGGAGACGTAAGTATTTTACTCCTGATATATGTAAAGGATGTTGTAAATAAAGTCAATTCAATTCAATTCCTCCCTTGACTGACAGCAGCTGTTCTGCCGGTTTCTGAACTATCCACCCGGTTTATGCTTTCCGAGGTTTCATTGTCTTTTTCCGCGTTGTAATTGTATTGAACTGTGACCCTGCTTCACGTGTCTTGTGTTGCAAGCAGCTGGATTGAAAACAATTACTGCGGATTGATAACGTTGTGTCTGTAGGCACTGGGGTTTAGCAGTAAGAAGGGAGATCTCGTGGCAAACTATCGGACATTGAAAGCTCTCGATGCAGAGGATTTTGAAAGGGCGTTTCCTACAGTGAGTGAGTCTAGGACCAGAGATCAACGCCTCAGAATTGAAGGACTTCCAATTAGAACACAGATGGGGAAAAATTTCTTTAGCCAGAGGGCAGTGAATCTGTAGAATTCTTTGGCTGTGTAGTCCAAGATATTACTTATATTTAAGGAGGAGTTTGCTAGATTAGAGACATGAGGAGAAGGCAGGGAAACAGTGTTTAAAGAGATAATAAATGAGTCATCATGGAATGGCGGAGCGGGCCCGATTGATAGAATGGCCTAATTCTGCTCCTATGGCCTTTGGTCTTATGGAATTTATTCTGATTCAACGACACATTGCATCAGTTTCTCAATTCTTCAACCCTTGTTTTAAGAGTTTGAACTGTAAATCCAAAATGACAAAAGTCAGGTGACCTTCGATCTGATGTTTCTGCTAGACTGAATATATACTGAACCACTCTCCAATTTCTTCACCGATTTTTCGTTAACACCTTAATTCGATATTCCTGTGTGCTTCTCTGTAACGTGAAATTCTTCATGCATTCTCCAAAGCTCGATGCCAACCTCTGAACCAATCACATTTACTTCGTTCAAGTGCGTCATGCCCCACGCAACATCAGGCTATTGTCAAAAGAGCACGATACGTCTGGAAATCCAGACGTCTGTCCTTGTCCCAGGAAGACATTGAATGCCGTTATATTAAAATAAGCATGTGCAGTACAAATTATCCAACAAATAATATTCAATTATTTATTCTTTAATTCTATCTACTCAGAATTTACTCAAAATAAATCTTACCTGTTGATTCAGAATTATCGAATGATTTCATTCAAAAACAGTTAATGTAAAACGTTCCAAACAGTGGAACCACTTTATGTATTGATCGACTCCCCACCGTTGAAATTGCCCCTTTGTCTAATTCGGGATTTATGGAAACATACTGTGCAACCCGGAATTGGTAAATCACTTTTGAAACGTTGTTATGAAAAGTTGTTTCCAGAAACATCAGAATTTCCCGGAAATTCCTGCACATGTTCTGCCGCTTTGTTTCCCAAGGAAAGGTTGCAGAAAGGGTGGGTTTAATGACTTAAAATTCAGGCTAATTATTTTCCGTATTTGGTTCCTAATGTGAGAACTCTGCCTGACAAAGTCGTGGCTTATTTTGTATTGCTTAAGAAACTAATTTTGAAATACTGAAGCTTCTGGAAGATTCTAGGTCTCTTCCAGCGCCTCTTCTAATTCTACATGCGTGATCAGCCGGTAAAATGAGCCGGGCACAATCGCCTATGGCCATGCGTTATCAGTCAGTTAGGTTAAATGTCGTTACGCGATGAAAACTCATTTAATGTTATACAATTTGAACAAAAGATCGTTCAGTCGTGAAGCAGACCCGCACCAACTCTCTGAGTTTATCCGCAGGTGTAGTATTTGAAATTACCGAGTGTCAGAGTGATGCCAATAAATGAAAACTCATTTCATTGGAGTGTTTTCCGAGAGTAAAACTGACAGAACAGAAACCCTGAAGAATGTAGAAGAATAATTACTGGCAATGGAGATCTGACCTCATATCCGGCATTGAAGACAGACGAAACATATTAAACCCAGATTTTCCGGAGTTGTTCGTTCCCCTGCAGTTGCATTTCCGGTTCCTCGCTCTCCAATGCCATTGTTTAATCCCTTCATACATTTCTCCTATCACGTGGAGCAGGATCGCTGACACAGTCAAACAATCACAAATATCAGTTGTAAATGAACCGAATCAATTGCTTGTCTGTATCAGTCGGCAGTGAAAGTGATCACGTTGCTGTTGGCCTGGAACAGGCCGGACCGTGGGTTTACTGACCTGAACGTCCCGTGTGAACCAAATGAAATGCACAACCACATGTCGCTATGGAGCCACCTTTTCAGGCAAAGTGGGAGGAGGGATTTTATTCTATTCAAATTGAATTCAAATTTTCTGCAACTTTGAGAGATTCTGAGCACAATCCCAATGCTCCATGCTAATTGCAAGACCGAAAAACAGAGCCGATCACGGTTCCCTCCATCTCATAAACTATCTGCTCCACATCTGTGGAATCTCTACGTGTGTGTGTGTGTGTGTGTGTGTGTGTGTGTGTGTGTGTGTGTGTGTGTGTGTGTGTGTGTGTGTGTGTGTATGCATATGTTGATGCGTAAAAATAACTCATATATTTCATAATGTATATACAAAAAACTATTTACTAATTGTGCTGAGGACAAAGCCGCTCTTGAATCCGCCTGAGGAACATAAATAAGACCTCAAGAGGCGAACGGAACGCAATTTCATTCACGCTTGTGCTTGAGACTGACTGACCTTCCTTTGCAGGAGCAGGTAAGTAGATTCAAGTAGGATGGAAAATAGTAAGAGTAAAGATCAATAGGAATGCGGGGGAGAGAGTTCGCTGTAAAGATAAAGACGAAAACCAGGTAAGTAGATTGAAGGAAGATGGTGAGAAATGATAGTAAAGCTGATGAGAGAAATGCGGGGAGAGTTTTCTCTGTAAAGGTAAAGAATAAAACGAGAAAGAAGCCCCAGAAGGTTGAACGAGTAAAGGAATCCTTTGGAGATCCGCTGGTTCCGCCAACTTCCTCTGCTGATGGAGTCTGGTTGGAAAGTGGATATAGTAAATATGTGATTCACTTTACAAGTAGCGTGTGTGGTTGGATACAAGGGGGGTGGCACTAGAGGGGCCTACTGAGATAAAGAAAATTAAATATTTTAATAAAGAAACTGGTAGCGGAGACGGAGAACCTACGTGGGATTATGATTATATAATAACGTGTTTTGATTCATGCCCTTTACTTTGTTTATTTGTGCGTGGCTCATCGGAGGATGCTGTCCTTTCTTTCATAAGTAGTTGTGTGTTCTGCTTCTTTATTTCTACAGTTCTTTCATGCTTATCCCCTCCCCCCTTTATCTGTCCTGCCAAGCCACACCAACCTCCGAAAACAAATAGACTGACTGTCCAAACCAGGTCCAAACAAAAGAAAGGTGAGGAATTTCAAAGTCTCTATCCTCACCTAGACAGACTATGCACAGTCCGGAATCAGGTCTGGACAAAGTTTTCATGTCAGCAGAAGCGGTAACGCAGAATCAAACACCCCGACCCTGCTTGATAACGCTCAGGCAACCGAAGCAGAGGGTCAGGAGGGAGACAAACAGCAAGACAAAGATCTATGCAAGGAAAGATGAGCCCATTTTTAGGGTCGTTTCTGAACTGGTCGAGGGGTCTCAAAAAAGAGGACGCGACTATAATTTGCGTATTGCAACAGGAAACGGGGAGAAATAAAAAGAAGCAAATTCAGAACTCGATCCTGTTACATAATATCCAAAAAAAAATTTCGATTGGCACCACCGCCGTAACTGGGCTATAGATCCCGTCTGAAGTTCGGGCTATGGGACAAATTTGTGAAATTTATCTTTGTCTGGAAATTTTAAGGTATTCTTTCTTTAACTGAACACATCAATTATTGTCCAATGGACAAAGTGACGGAAGGGTTTTTGAGTGAATATCAGAATGAGCGATTTAAACTGCCAAACGTAACCCCTCATGTCACCACAGCCATCAAACCCCCTGCAACTCCAGAACTACTCGGACCCGCGCTTCAGACTTTACAGGAGTTAAACCGCACACAGTGTATAACTCTGCCTAATACTAACGCTGCTCGACAACTTCATTTCGCTCAGGCTGGATGTATAATATTTCCTTGTTCATCGTTAAAACACAGTTTGACCTGTTTGCTCCGCCCGCTTTGCCTGAGTATGTTGTACACGTGTTGCTTTCGCAGACACCTCCCTTTCGGTGGGCGATGAACAAAAATCTCGAAGGATTTTTCCATTCCGCCACAACACACGAAGACCGATGCTATTCTATCCTCTATACGGAAATATGATTTGCCACTGGAGACAATGTAAAGCATGAAACCTGTCATAAAACACTTTTCGTCCAGGAAGAGCTTGTACCAACCTGTAGTCCTTGTAATTCTCTTATTTTACCAGTTCCGAAACCAGGTCGTGATAATGAGTGACTTTTTTTGCAATATATAAGGGCGATTTGCAAGATAGCACGTCAAGGGTTTACTGATGGCAATTTAACAGAACGACAAGGCGCCGCTGACAACCCAATGCATAGTGCTCTGCACAATTACCAGCAGTTGTAAGAGGCATGTCTGGGTGTCTAACATCTGTCGCCCACACTACAATTAAAAAACATAGAACATAGAAACCTACAGCACATTACAGGCCCTTCGGCCCACAATGTTGTGCCCACCATGAAACCCACTCTAGAAACTGCCTTGGATTTCCCTGGTGCATAGACCTCTATTTTTCAAAGTTCCATGTACCCGTCTAAGAGGCTCTTAAAGACCCTATTGTATTCGCTTCCATCACCGCCGCCGGCAGTGTATTCCACGCACCCAACACTCTCTGTGTGAAAACTGGACTCTGACATTCCCTCGGTACCAATTTCCAAGCAGCTTAAAAGTATACCCCGCGTATTAGCCATTTTGTCCCGGGGGAAAAAAGGCACGGATGATCCACACGATCAATATCGCTCATCATCTTATACATATAATTATAGTAGAAACGTCCGATCCTATTAAATTGCATCTCCCTGATGAAGTGTGTCGGCCCGGAACATTGACTGTTTACTCTTTTGCATAGATTCTGCCCGGCTTGCTGAGCTCCTTAGGATTGTGTGGGTATTACTTTGATTTCCAGCGTCTGCAGATGTTCTCCAGTTTGCGATTAGACTTGGACAACAGTCAACAACGTAGGACCCTGCTCTGCCTACACGAGGCAAAATTAACCCGAGGTCATTACCAACTCCGGAATGCGATGCTCTTGTCATTTAAGCTTGTCAGGCAATTATGTTGCAGTCTTTAAGCCGCTCAATCTGATTGGGAGTTAAATTGGACAAGACTAGAATGACGTCGCTTGGGATTCACGCTGCTTTTGTGTTCACGGTGGCCGGAGATGGGACACAATCCTTAAGTATCACTGGAAACATTATTTATGATAAAGCGTTGAGTTGGTAATACCTGACGCGAGGCGCATAAATCTATTCATAAAGATATCTCGGAAAGAAAGCTCGGAAAGATATCTGTCCTGTCGACTCTAACTTCCGTCAACCCCGGGCGAGGAGAATCACCGGTGTTGTGTAACGCTGATCGGTGGCAGGACAGACATCAGTGAGACGGAACTGGAAATGCAACAGAGTGACTAATGTTCCGCCAGAAAGCGGTTCAACATCATTTTAAGTAATTTTAATTCGGATTTCCAGTATCATTCTTTTATTTTTCATGCATCGATAAAACTTCCAGGTAGAGCTCAGTTAGTTCGAGAGAGAAAAAATAAACAAACAACTTTTTCCCGTGGCCCTGGAAATTGATTAAATTTAAGCGTACTTTGATGATCAATATAAACATACGTTCATGCAATGAGATTTGCTTTGCTCAGTACGCGACCGGACGGAAGTTGTGGTCAGAGAGAAAAAGAGAACAGAGGGTAACAGAGAGAAAGAAACAGACTGTGACGGAGCCTCGGGGTGTGAACAGAGATAAAGCCGGAGATATGCGGGGACAACGAGGGAGCAAGTCGGAGATGGAGATGGAGTTGGAAAAAAAGGAAAATAACGCACACACGCTCTGTTCCAGCTCGATCATGTCTCCCTCACGGTGAAAATCATTACTCTGCAGTGAGATTAAATTTTGTTCAGAACGGGACCGGACGCAGTCCGGAGATGGAAAAGGAGTTGGAAATGGAAAGGAACACACACACACACACACACACACACACACACACACACACACACACACACACACACACACACACACACACACACTCACACTCACTCGCACACACACACACACACACACACACTCACACACACACACACACACACTCACTCGCACACACACACACACACACACTCACACACACACACACACTCACACACACACACACACACACACACACACACACACACACACACACACACACACACACACACACACACACACACACACACACCTCCGTTATGTTTCAGTCTGATCACGTTCCCCTCACCGGCGTGGGGGAAGGAGTGAGGGAGGACAACGTGAGAGATATTGGTAGTAAAACACTGTGAGCGTCACTGAAATGGATGAATCAGAAACAACGGAGAGAATGGAGAAAAGGGAGAGGATTCCTCCTAACTGGACCAACCCAGAGCAAAACTCTATAAGATGCGATGGAGATTATTAATATAAAACGGGCGGGACCGACTATAGACCCTCCGTCGGGGTGAATTACAGCTGAGCTGACCGCTACATATTACATATTTGATGAAGGACACATTTCACCCGTACGGGGTAAACAGCGAGTGAAATATATCATCACAAAACGCATGCGTATTTCAGAGCGCTCAGTTGTTACCCGTGGTTCTACATATCGGCAAGTGGATAGATTATGGAGGAAACATGGTGTTTGACTGAAATCTCCGGCAGAAACCAACAAGTCGCTCTATGATTTAAGGAATTTGGTCAACAGTTTCAGCGGGTATTTCACCGCGTTCTTCAGCTCCTCTCTGAACTTGCTCTAAGTCACGGCGTAAATACATGTGTTGGTGCAGGAGCTGAGGATCTGCAGCATCGTCGCCGTGGAGTCTGCGATATAAATCGGATCAGTGGCAGAGAAGCGAAGGATATTTACAATCAGTACGTAGATATCAAAAACCACTACTGTTAACCACAGAAATATAAAACTACAGGTTATACTGAATAGTAGAACGACCGATTTCCTTCGGTTCTCCATCTCCGGGTCCTTGTCATTCTTTCCGTTACTGCGGCCCCGGATCCCCATCCGGACTTTATTAGCGGAAAAAATCCGTCTGACTGTCAGAGCATTGAACAATAAAATCAGAACAAACGGGAGACAAGGCATGAAAATGCGATGTATCATCTGAAGTGCGACCCACGTGGGGGACGTAGAGAAGTTCTCTTTGGTCAAACAGCCATAGAAAACTCCATTAATTAGCATCTTAGGCTCCAATGTAAAGTAGAAAGGGACACTTTCTAAACAGCCCAGAACACTCACTGTCCCGATAACCACAGCCGCCGTTCTTTCCGGAAAATATTTTGTTTTCAGCTTTTCGGAACAAATGGCCACAAATCTGTCACAGGTGAACGCGACTGTCAGCCAGACAGAGACCCCGGTGCTTCCTATGAGCAGGCAACGAACAACCCTACAAACGGGAGTCCAACAGAGGAAAGAAGTCCTAAAGTATATGTAAACAGTCCAGTTCAACAGAGGGTCAGAGATAACGACCAGGAGATCGGCCGCTGCCATTCCCAGCAGGTAGCGAGTGATGCATTTCGAGAGACCGCACTTTCCTCGGGACAGTATAACAATTGCCACCAGGTTAACTGCAAGAGGGAGGGAAAGGAGCAGAGAAATTACTGACTAGTCAGGGCAATAGAGCAAAATTATTATTATTAGACTTCATCTTGTGGTTTTTTTCTGCTTCAAATGGTGGATACTGGACCCAGAACATATGAACCCGCTGACAGTGTGCAATATCGGCGTGACAGAGAACTCACCGCGAGTTTTGTAAATGTGTTCAATCTGGGTGAATTCCCAAACCGACCAGATGACAGCTGGTTAAACGCTTCCTGACCGCTGTAAGGAATGGGTATGATACACCAACGTCACTGGTCTGAGCATCACAGGAATGAAATGAAATCCACATCGGCGGTTCTCTCTGCTCATATTTCTAGTATAAATGAGCCATTCGCGTTGTTCCATCACCCAGTCAGGCAATTCACAGTCGATTCATACGGACAGAACAGAAAGTCGGCTGGCTCCCACGGATGCAGTGTAGCCCGGTGTCCTCCTGTGCAGACATTTCGATTCACAATTATTACATGATATCGAGACAGCGGAGAGGATTTCAGTCAAAGGCAGCATCTCGGCTCCAATATGGAGCGCTGTCTGCTACGAAAGCAATGGGATTAATATTGTCAGCGCCTTCCGCCCATGACTGAAATGCGGGGACTGGACAGGTGGCTGTGGAAACAAGCAGCGAGAGAAACACTTCGGAACATCGGAATTAACTCTCAGTTTCTGCCGTTTGCAGGTGTGACAGCGGCTTACCGGCAATTCCAACGGCTGAAATAACAGGGTAGTAAATGTCTTCTATCCGCCAGATTACTGGATATCCCATTTGAGTGACGCAGTGAACGCTATTGCTCGAATTCCACAGCTCGGCAAGACACTCTGGGCTGACGTACTGCAACAGGCTCTGATTTATACAGGGGATCGATCTCCAGTGACAAGGTCCCACCTCTGACCATTGTTATTGAACAAACAAATTACATCACCGGCAGTGTCTCAGGTGTGAATTCAGTGGGGATGTAACGCAAACACGTCAATATCATTAGCATTACCTCAATCAGATCCATTTGTGTAATTCGAGCAAAATGTGCAATGAGACCAGTAAGTGAGCAATCAGCTTCATTTACAACATTCCACAGTTGCATTGACAGAGATTCCAACTGTTCCCATTTTCCAACCTGAAACTTTCACTGTGGTTCTCTTTCCACAAGCATTCCGGAATCGATGTTTCCAGCATTTTCAGCAATTTTCACTGTCACGCCTGCGGTTTCATCTACAAATAGATCCGGTTTCCCCTCAGTGTGCTCTGGATCCAGGGACACATGATAACCCCTCTTAGTCTCTTCCTGCGGACTTTAATTTAATATTAATTTAATTTAATTTAATATCATTCACTTTTTCTTAATTCAGCAGTTCCACTCTGGCTGCTCAGACACTAAACCCATCCCACCCCGTCCGACGATGTGTCACCATATACAAAACATAGTCGTTGTGTACACAGACACTCGGTCCAGTTCTCCTTCAGACTTTCACTTTGGTTCTCTTTCCACGAGCAAACGGGAATCGGTGCTTCCAACATTTTGGACAATTTTCACTGTCACATCTATTGTTTCATTTACAAATGGACCTGGTTACCCCTCAGTGTGCTGTGGATCCAGGGACACTGTCAGTCTCCTTCTGAAGACTTTCAGTTAATGTCACTCACTTCGTATTTTTTTTTTAAATTCAGCAGCTTCACTTTGACCGCTCAGCTGTTAAACCCACCCCATTATGCTCCATTATGTGCCGACAGATATAAACATACCCGCTGTGTACACAGACACTCCGTCCAGTTCTCCTTCAGACCTGGACGGCATCGATGTTTACGTCAGTTTGATCACTTTCCCTTATAATGTTTATTTTCGACACCGGCGATAAGTCCAGAACTGTCCACGGTTCCCACCAACTCTTAAACTATCTTCTCCACATCTGTAGTATCTGTGTGTACCTATGTTTATATGTATGTGTGTGGGTGTGGGTTTGTGCGTATGAGCGCGCGCGTGTTTTTATGTGTATATGTGTCTGTCTGTGTGTGCGTGCGCGCGCGCGCGTGTGTGTGTGTGTGTGTGTGTGTTTGTGCGTGTGTGTGTTTTTATTGTGTGTGCGCATGTGTATGGATGTTTGTGTGCAACTCTTATAAATCGCAAAATGTATACGCATAAAATTTGTTGTTCGTGCTGTGGATTTTGAACAGTAAAGTGACAGACAAAGCCGCTGTTGAATCCGCCTGAGGAACAGTGAGATGCTGAAACACTGTGGCGTTCAATTAGCTGTAGGAATATAATGAGATGATAAGGCTTTCATTCACTGTCCTGTGGGTTCATAGCACAACCACAACACGTTTCTGCATGGTGTAAATACCGGCATGATTTGACAAAATACTTTCTGACGTGTATAGATTCCATTCCGATATGATCTCATGGTTTAACATAAAAATACCCATGTCTTTGGCATTTCCTTTACAGTGTCCTTCGCAGGACCATCAAATAAAGCCATATTAAAAGTATTATGAACGCACACACACAGACACACACACACACACACACACACACACACACACACGCGCGCACACACACACACACACACACACACACACACACACACACACACATACACACACACACACACACATACACATAAACACTCTTACACACATGCACTCACACACATGTAAACTTCCACATACACATATACA